>NC_134546.1:45979565-46285978 GCF_050624435.1 Tenrec ecaudatus
ATAGAGGAAAGGTGGAAGTTGTGAAAGATTTCCTCATTTTTGGATCCACAATCAATGATCATGGAAGCAGCAGTCAAGAGATCCAGCAACACATTGCATTGGGTGAATATTCTTCACAAGACCTCCTATAAGTGTTGAAAACAAGAATGTTACTTTGACAACTAAGGTGTGCCTGACCCAAGCCAGAGTATTTTGAATTGCTTCATGTACATGTGAAAGTTAGAATAAGGAAGACATATAAAGAATTGATGCATTTGAATTGTGATGGTGAATAATATTGATCATACCTTGAAACACCCAAAGAACCAACAAATCTGTCTTGGAAAAGTGCAGCCAGAATGCTCCTTAGAAACAAGGAAGACATGTGCTTTAGATATGTTACTATGTGATGAAAAAGGATACCATGCTTGATGCATCCTAAGGGAAGTGGAACGAGGAGTTCCCTCAACAAGATGGATTGACACAGTGACGGCAGCGATGGACTCAAACAAGGAAAATGGTGCGGAGGGCACAGGACTGGGCAGTGTTTCTTTCTGTTGTAGAGGCATTGTGATCCAGATCTGATTCAATGGCACCTAACAATAAAGGTAATTTACTATTCTCGAACTTTTAACTCCCCCATGTTATGATTCATCTGAATTTAATATCCATGTGATTTCCTAATTCATAAAATATATTTTTCATCATAAAATATTAGATTAGAATAAGCATATTTTAACAAACAACAACATAAACAAAGACATTATAATCTTGCAGAAGTTTATTTTTTCCTAGAGATGTGCGTTAGGTTGGGTAATCTAGAGATACAAATCGACATTCATCCAGGTATATGAAAAAACTTTATGCCTAGAAGCATATAGCAGTTCTATGCATGGGGATCCCGGTGCCAGAGAAGAACCCGCTGCCTGAACACCTCATAGCCAGTGCTCCCAGTGGTGTCTTCTGCCTGAGACTCCTTGTACTTCTTCAACTCAAAGAAAGGGCCAACCTGACTTAAGCTCTCCCGAGATGACCAAACAGCTTGACTGTAACCTGGACACCATTGAGAACAAAGCAGAATCCACCCTCGCCAACTTTATCAAGTATATCTCAGCTTTCCAAGGTTTCAGGAGGCCCTGCACCTGGCCGTGCAGGTGGAAGAGCGAGCCAGCAAACAAATCAGCAAGAAAGAGCCCCAGTGATGACAGCAAATAAATTTTAAAATAATGGAAGTTTTCCACAAACTTTTGGAAGCCCCCTTGTATATCTATCACACAACTTTAGCCTGTTCAGTTATTTACAGGTTTAAGCCCTATTGACAGCAGTTACAAGAATATGTTTGCAAGTGTACCATTCCATGATCCATGTAGTTTTTCCACCACCCCTATCCTCCACCCCACAACTTTCTGTAAATTGACCCTAGTAACCACTAATCAACTTTCATATTTATTTTTTAAAAAAGCAAATAGCATAGCAACTGAACCCCAAATTGAGCAGCCTAGCACAACATAAATTCCCTATCTCATGATTGATATGATTCTGAAATTTAGCTAAATCTTATACTGAAGGGGTTCTCATGTGGTTGAAATCAAGGGATCGGGACTGCATTCTTCTGAAGGCTCAGCTGCAACAGGACTCATTCTGAGCTTGATCATATGATCAGTGACAAGATCCAGGCTGTTGTTGCAAGGGTGTAGTTCCTTGACACACGGTCCTCTCCACGGGATGGTTCACAATGTAATAGTTTCAAAGAGGAAACAATCAAGAAGGGAGAGAAAGAGAATCAATCCCAGCAGGATGAAAGTCTTATTTGGTCACCTAATCATAAAGGTATACTTCCTTCACTTTTTCCATATTCTATTTGTGAGAAGGAAGTCACTAGGTCAGCCCACCCTCAAGGGGAAAAAGATTCCACAATGATATCTGAATAACAGAAGGGGGTGGCAGGAATCATTGATAGCTATGTTGGGAGAGGCCTGGGTTGAGAGACCTGGGAAGTAGTTTTCCAAGTTCTCATCTTCACTCTACGGACCAGCCACAACTTTTTTTCCTCTCTAGGAGACATGAAAGGCATAAGCATGAATCTGATGCTAGTGAGTGAGAAGCATGAACTAATTTACAGGTCTGTAGGAATTCAGAACCATTGTCCTGCGTGTCAAGAAGTTCTGATGGTCTAGTGAGTTACACATTGGCCTGCAAACGACAAGGTCTGTTATCTGTAAGTAGTGAGGCTGTTTATGGCAGAAAATGAGGCTTTCAATTTCCATAAAGTTTTACCATATTCCATATATGGTAAACTGTATGAAAGCATATGACTGTGTAATTGAGGATGGAGACCTGGTGGCACAGTGGGTTACTTGTTGGGTTGCTGACTGCAAAGTCAGCAGTTCAAAGCTGACTCAATGTCCCCTTCCACTTGCCCCACTGGAGAAAGTTCAGACTTCCTATGCCTTTAAAGATTTAGTCTTAGCCATGGGACATCCTCTCACAGAAAGGCACAAGGAAGGGAAGAGTCAATGAGGGCTCAGGATAGCACCGATGAGACATACAATATTTCCCTGGTTCCTTGAAATTTCCTCACCCTTCACTATCACTATCATGACCTCAGTTCTGCCTTTCATTGAAATCTACACTGCAACATGTGCACAGGTACAGATATGAGATAAGAGCTCAGGCCACACGGAATCCAGGAACAGGGATGGAAGTAGCACGACCAGGAAGGAAGGGGGAAGGCAGGGAAAGGAGGAGAGGGAGGGGGAGCCAATAGCAGTGATAACACCTCCATACCCCCTCCAAGGGAATGAACAACAGAAACCACGAGGGAAGGGAGACAGTGGTTGATGTAAGCTATGAAAATAATTATAGTTTATAATTTATCAAGGGATTATAAGGCTGGGAGGCAGAGCTGATACAAAGGGCTCAATAGGAAGCATATGTCTGGAAAATGATGACAGACAATACATGTCCGAATATGCTTGATACAATTGATGCATGGATTGTTATAAGCCCTGTAAGAGCCCTCAATAAAATGATCTTTTAATTTAAAAAGAAAGAGAAAACGTTTAAGAAATTAAAAGATTTAGTCTTGAAACCCACCGGGGCATTTATACTCTGTTTTATAGGGTTGCTATGAATTAGAATCAACTTGATGACAGTTTAGTTTCGGTTTGGAATTCTGGCTCTTTGCTTCTGCTTTCTCAGCAGTAAATCATACCCCGATAGGATTTCCATATGGTCTTATTACATTTCCCATATTTATGATTATGATCTACTTCAATGTGTTAACACAATTCCACTTGGATAATGATTATTTTTGCTTATAGTTACTGTTGACTTTAATCATTAAAATCACTCTAGTGAGTTTAGATCTCTCCTCTGTAGCTGACACTTTGTGTTAAAATTAGCACCATAAAATCTTCACTTAAAACCTAAGAGAAACATGAAAAGGCTAAGCAATTTTCCCATTTTCATACAATTTTGGGGAGTAAATACTCATTTGTTTCTGCCTTAGATTCACTTTCTCTGTGTACTAACATATACTGTCTCTTCATCACATTTTTTCTGGCCTGTAAAATATCAGTTTGATTAAGTGGCATATGATTAGTCTGACAACTGCAACTTGTCACCTTCCAATCCATCCTTCATTCATTATCTCTTTAGTTTGCTAAGCAATCACATCTTTGCACTCACAACGTGGTAACATAATTCATGCCAACTTCTCTCCTTAGGGCTAGCGTGACCTCAGTGACGAATGCAGCCTCCATCTGTTCCATTCTAGCCACTATCCTCTTGTCCCCAACACCTCAGCTGTTACTGGCTGACCTCTAGGCCCCTTGTCCGGGCCAATTGCCACATGCAATGCCTTCCAGTCACCCGCAAGCCAGGGTCTGAAATTCATTTCCATTACGGTTCCTCCCCTATTCTCCACCCTGCTCATCACCTCCTGTCTGCTGGTCAGAGACTTCCTTCTTATCTCTGAAATGTGAATGTCCTAGGCGGAGGGGAAAATGTGCCACTCCATCCCAACCAGCCCTCTGGGGCCCAGTTGCAGCCGTTTAAAACCTCAGCTTCATCTATTGATTCTATTAGGCACAAGGCAATGTGGGAGTCTGGAGAGAACATCTCACATGGACTCATCTGCTCCTTGAGCAGCCGAAGAATCAGGGCAAAGTTATATATTGGATTTATGGAGCCCATTTCTGTCCTTGGTGTGCAGGAGAGGATCTTTTATGGTTAAGAATGCCCCAAAGTTGTCATTGATCTTACTCTTTCTATCAGAATTCTCTTTGCTCCTCCTGGAGAGTTTTGTAGAATTGTTTCACTTGAAAACAACTATTATCTATACCGATTTTTTTCTCCTTCTGTGTTTGCTACTTCCCTTATATTTGCAAATTCAGATGTGGCCTGGAACACAGCCTAAGGCACACAGCTGTCATAAAATGCTCATCCTTCGGTGGCTATGCCAGGCAGAAAGTCTGAATTAGTGTCCTCTTGTCCCTGTGCTCCCCACACACATAGATCCAGGTTTAAAATGCTGCCTCTACCTATTCAGGTCAATACTTGCATGGGTCTGGTTTTATCTTGAAAGAAAAAGACAGGGAAAAGAGATGTATGCCTGCATAACTAATCTTTAAGATGATATGTCAAATATACCCACTCCCCGTGAGTGAAATATTTCCATTGACTTTCTTTCCTGAGAACGCATTGCAGCTTTCACAATTTTCATCTGGAAAACTGAATGAAAGCTGGTTTGGAATGGTTAGATGCTTCACTGTCTTACAAAGAAAGGCGCATTAGCATTGCCACTCAAAATTAATTCCTGTCACGTTTATAAAGTGAATTGGCTTCACTTCTCTCTTGAATTACCCTATCACAGATACACCAATATAGCCATTTGGAAAATGAGTTAGTGACTGTCTTAGTCGGGACTAGAGAAACAAATTCATGAAGACACTCATAGGTTTAAGAAAGAGTGTTATAGACAAGAGGAATTGAATATTGAGAAAGCATTCCAAACTAGTCCAGTCCAAGCCCATACATCCAATAGCAATCTAAAAAGTCCTCTTCAGACTCACAAAACACATGCAATGACACCAAATGCAAGACGATCACAGGCCAGTGGGTAGAAAGTCTTTGGACCCAATGGCATTGTAAGGACCTCAGCACTGACAGGAGTCTACATGGCTTCTCTGGCTTCAGAGGCCTGGTTGCATCAGGAGAGATCCATGTGGCTTCTCCAGCTCTGGGCACTGCCTAATTCCATGTCTCTTTACAGATGCAGTGTCTCCCAGGGAGTGAAGTAGTGTGAGAGAGTTTCTCCCACCTCCAAGGAGAAAATACACAGTTTTCCCAGAATCCACAGGAGAAGGCCATGTCCACAGAGGCCTTAGTGACTGTGACCCGATTGACAGACTAGACTCCACACCTTCAATCTTAATCCTTTTATGTTCAAAATTGACACCAGATTATGTAGTGAATAAAACTGTGAATAAAATAGTGAATAACACTGTCGAGGCTTCCATAGCTGGAAAGGAATGACAATATTCCCTGCAAAAGGTCCCAGTAGTTGAATAGTTTCTCTAAATATCCATTTGCTCACATAAGAAAAAGGAGTAATAGCAATTACCTCCTGTTGTTGGTGTGAATATCAAATGAATTAAATTAAACAATGGTGCAAAGAAGTTTCCCCCTATACATGGGAGCTTTTATTTCTAATAATGCAGAAAAAAGGAATGTGGAAAATCCCCAACATCTCTACCAGAGGTGAGTTATGACTCTTGAGGAAAAAGTGAAACTCAGCCTACTCAGCTTTGGGAATTTGTACAAACCTTATTAGCTGATGCCCAAAAGGGTCCATGTCCTTGTTGGCCAGCACTCTGAGTAAGGGGTTGATTAGATCAGAGTGGGCTTCAAGGAGACCTGTCATATGATGGGTACTCTTGGTTTGTACAAGTCAAGAGTAAAAGCAGGTTCTCCAGTGTGGTCCATACTCATGGAATTATTGTAATATATGCTTTACATAAATGTATATATAAATGAAAATGCATCTATGCATATAGAGATGTAAATATGTGTGTGTGTCCTAGAGTAGAATAGAAAAAAAGTATACCGTATTAAATAACCCTGGTTATAAGAATGCTTCACTTCTTGTCCAAATCTAGGTAAAGATAATTCTGATTCCTGGAAAATTCATCAGATGAGCTTCTTATTTCCAATGGAAACATATAGATCCTCTTAATATCTGGTAGTCATCAGGTACCCCTTAGAAATCTTTCTGAAAATGTGAAAGAAATAGGAGCTATACCGCTGACCACACGCTAGGGGCTTCTTGAATTGAAATAAGAGGCAGCAGGATAGAATGTTGAGCACTGGACTAAGACTCGGTTTAGTTGTTATTTTGCATGATCTTGAGAACGTCACAAGGTTTCTGAGCTTCAGTTACTGTACCAGTGACTTAAAAGGGGATGGCCCCTTAAAGGATTCCAAAGTTAAGTTGCTTTATAAAAAATTACACATTTTATATATTGGGTAAAAGATTTTTCAAAGAGCACAGTGTTTATTAATACGATTTTTTAAAAGGCTTGATTTAAGTCATTTAAATCCACATTTTTCTAACCTACTTGATCCTTGCTCCCTTTGTTTCCCTTCACCAGTGACGTCATAGCACTCAGTGGACCATTCTCTGAGTCATCTTAGCGTCAACTCCTTTCTGAAGTATCATTCAAGCATGACTCCACATTAGTCACTGCTGTTGACATTTTCATTCTAATTTACACTGTTGTCCAAAGAAAAAAGACGCCACTAAGGCAGATGCAGCCTGTGCTCTGGCCCCTTTCCCGACCTTCTGAAGGATTTTGACTGGGACCCTTCAGACCCTAAATATGAAGCCCCCTGGCCCAGCAATGGGAATAGACCCACAAGCACAGAGCATACCTGAAGTGGCAGAGTTAATGCTCCTAAATAGGTTGAGGACAAATGGTAGACAGATCCATCATTTTTAATTGAGATGACTTTGAATCAAGTTTTACACTGAGTTCCAGTGCTCCCCATGGGATTAATCTTCAAATGGTCTATGAAATAAATATATAGAAAAATCATTATGTCAATTAATTTTCGGTTTTACTTCTTTTCTGCAATGGTCTTGCCTGAGATCACCTTCCAGGTGAACTATGATACTGGAATTCTTGGGATGGGGTCTGCTACCGAGGAAACGCTAAGACAACCATCCTCCTCCTGAATTGAGTTTCCACCAGAGACTGGTGAACTCCATGTACAAAGTATACAAAGAAAGACTGCAGCAGTCTGAGATAGAAAGGACATTCAAAAGTCAGGTTGCACAAGCAGCCAATCATATTAGCATGACACTGAAATAGAAGTAAGGAAAGAGAAAAGACCTTGACATATTTTTAATGTCCTTTTAAATTGGTGACCTCCAATAAAGCATGCTCAGAGCCTATATCTCAGATATTTCTACCTCTTTCATGTAGTAATTGAGGAAGGAGCAAATTACAAAGAAAGTTGTAATCTTTATCAGAATTGAGATTTGAGAGATTTCAGGGATATAAAATACAAGCAAGAATGATAATTACTCCATTTCATTTATTCACATAAATAATCTCATTGATGGCAATCTCTAAAAATCAGTCATATCTTATTGATGTGAATATTAGTCTGTTATCAGAGATGATTGTTTAGATATAATAGGCATGAGTAATTATTTATAAAGCAGAAGAGAGAAAGGGCATAGTAATTGCCGAGGTTGCTATGATTAGTTGGCTTTGAGCTAACAATATTGAAAATATGATATTATGGAATTGGAAGGGTCTACCTGAATATTCCAAACTAGGACCTAACCCTTTTAAAGTTCTCCTATCAGACAATACTGGTAGAATCTCATCAGATCACCAAGACAACCTGTACTACACCATATGTGTGTGTGCGTGTATTGAGTTAGGAATATTTCTTTATCCCTAACTCATTTGGCTCACTATTATCCCTTCTAGTTAGAGGTGTGATTACTTTTCTCCTCTTATTTTACCATTCTCATTTTATATTGAAGAAACATTAGTGTTCTCTTTTAATAATATACTATAAATTATAATTACAGATCTAGGAATTTTGGTTCTATATTTATATCTCTAAATGATAAATAACATGTAATGGATGGTTGTCTTTTGAAATCCATGACTGGTGAGAGTATCATTCTAAATATATCAAAATGATTTGTACCTGATATTTAAGAATTCCAAGAAATAAAAATAAAGATATCTTACAGCTATTCACAGAGTCACTTTGATAATCTAACTTGTTTCTATATAGAATGATGCTTTGAAACTTGAGGTTCCAAATTCAAATGGTGAATTAAGACTACTGAGAAAAAAATTATAGAAATTGAAACTGAAGAATTCTAAACAGCCAAAGAAGAACTAACCCTTCCCAAGTTTTGTACTTGCTTCTGAACCTGATACTTTAAGATTCATTTTATTTGGAAACCGTGAAGTCATATGCTTGCCTGATAGCATTGACCTAGCATCAGATGGTTGCCCGAGTCATTCCAGGGAGGAAAATGAGGGCCATGAGAAAGGCACCGGGTCTGGTAGGGAATTCATGGGGTGATCCAATGATTCTGAGAGAAGGATTCAAATCAACATGATATGATGGTAAGAAAGTACAATCTAAAGGCAGGATACTTGGCTTTGACTTCTGATATAACTTTACAAAGCATATATCTCAGTTTACAGATCTATAAAACAGAAGCAAGAAAACATTGTGTTTATTATCTCAAAGTGAGCTTTAATGGTGAAATAAAATAATTTATTAAAATAATTTTATATGAGTCAGCAGTCACATTTGTTTTGTTTTTCTTTTTTATCTTTTATCACCAAATCTCATTCCCTCTACAATTCATATGCTTTGCCACAAATTATTTCTGCCTTTACATTAGTAAGGAAAATGCACACTTCTGTGAAGTTGTGGTAGCTCATATCTTTCAAGTGCTTTTAAAAATCCACTAAAGTAAATGTTATGCAATAATATACTGGTTTTTTTTAACTTAATTTACTTTGATACCATTACTCTTCACTTACCACGTCTTTTCTTAATAAAAGGGAAGGGAAGCTGATCCACTCCTATACAATAGCTTTGTATATCTGGATAGCATTAATTTTCGACTTTGTAATTCCAATGTTCACATTATTTCATCATGTTTCCTAACAGATGCCCTTTACCCATCTTGAGATGTGCATGGATACCCTACCAGTGCAAGCGGCCCACAAAGCCAGGATAAGTTATCTCTTGAGGAGGTTAGTTTCCCTCTAGGACGGTAGGACAAAAAATAATAATAATAATTTTTAAAAGAGTGAAAGAGAGGTAGGCCGCTCTTCAGTTCAAACCAAGGTCATGAAAGCCCTTTGAAGGGAAATTAGATTAACATATGCAACTTATGATACTGAAGACCTCTAAAGTCTTTGGTAACAAATAAAACATTTTTTCTCTCTACCTTTTTTCAAACAGCAGTTAAACACCAATTATGCCACCTCGCTTTAGCATCTTCAAATGCCTCTGCAGGTGCTGAGCTGAGTAGAACTAGGAATGGGCTTACAGACCCAGCACAGTATGTTCAAAAAAATGTTCAGAAAGTGCATGGTGTTTGATATTGTGATGTGAGCGTACAAGAGAGTAGGACTTTGAACATTTTCTCTCAGTGGGTGGGTCTGGGATGGAATCTGTGTGCTTAATGTGTTTTATTTGTTTGTGTCATTTTTGTATCATAATATTCAAAGGATCCTATATGTATTAAAGTTTAAGACTTACTTCATTTGATTAGCTATCCCATTTTATTTTTTTTTCACTATGGCCAAGTCTACTTCCCTTAAAATTCATGTTCTTTCCAAAACTTTTTCTTGCTTTACATTACTATGTAATTATAAAGCTAATTTTTGTGGAGTTAAAGTAGTTCATATCTTTCTAGGTCTTTAAAATTTCCATTAAGTGAAAGTAAATGCTGGTGTAAGACTAAAGCATTAGCCTCTAGTATGGATTACAACTCAATGTAAAAAAAAACAAACCAAGATCCTTGCAACTGGACAAGTAGGCAATATAATAAACAGAGAACAAATAGAAGTTTTAAAGAGTTTCATTTTGCTTGTATAAACATTCATGAATTTGGAAGTAATCAAGAAATTGACATATTACACAAGATCTCGTTTAAGTGTTGAAGAGCAAGATTCTAACTTTTATGATGAAGGAGTATGTGACCCAAGCCCTATTATTTTCGATTGCCTCTGACATATGTGAAAGTTGGACAAAGGACTAAAATGACCACTGAAGACCTAATGCATTTGAATTATGATGTTGATGAAGAACATTAAAAAAACTATGGACTGTCAGAAGAACCAACACATCAGCCTTGGATGAAGTATAACTAGAATGCCTTTCTAAAGGAACAATGGTGAAATTTGGTCTCAGGTATTTTGGACAAACAATCCTGGAAAAGGGTATCACGTGCAGTGACAGGGAGGGTCACCAAAAAGAGGAAGGTTATCAAGGATATGTCCTGACACAGGGACTGCAATGATGCACTCAAGCATAAAAACAATTGTGAGGATGCCATTGGACCAGGCAATACTGTGTTCTCTTGTCCATGGGGTTGCTATGAATTGGAACGAATTCAACAGCCCCTAACAACAAAAGTAAATCATAATAAAGAGACACAGGTATTCTAGCAATGGTATAGAAAATTATTTGATTCATAAAAATCATTCAATACATTTTTCAAATAATAAAGACAAAAGGGGAAAGAGTAGTTGCCAAGGTGATGAAGAAAATACAGGCTAACCAATACCCAGTGGGAGTTCAATCAATGAGATAGCCCATCAGAATGCTAAAACCAAGAATACTGTTGACTGTATAGATGGCTTTTTACTGTGGAGGACTGGAGTAAGAAGTTAACCTGAAAATAAGACTTCTTAATAATTCTACCATAGTTCAGTTCTAAGCACTATATCCCATAACTGTCATTTTCAAAAGCAACATCTATATCTATATTGTCTATATCTATGTAATAAATTTGAATTAACTCCAAAGAAAAACTCTTCAACTCCAGCACATTTCAGGGTTCCAACACGTGAAGAGCTTGCTGCCTCTTCTCTCTTACAAAGCCTGGAACATTGCAGGAATCTCCCGCCCTCTTGTTTTAATTCTTCATTTTAAATATGAACATATTTGATGAAGCTTACAGCTTAAAAATATCCATGATTAAATCAAAGAGAGAAATTATACAAATAAATATAAAAGAGAGAGACCTAAAAAAATGCCAATCAGATTAATCCAAGAAGAAAGTTTGTCCATAAATTAGGTTCATTTGACCATGTGAAATAAACTACAAAAGAACAAGAAAAATCTCAGAGATAATAAAAATAAGCACCCAAATTTTAAAAAAATCATTAGAAATATAAGTCAAGATAATTATTCATAGGTATAAAAATTTTAGGACTGGTGAATTATTTCTTTTAAAAATACAATAAAAATGAGATCAGCAATATCATATGCTTGCAGCTTAACCATTGATTCACCAGGACTTCTTATAAGATTATGGAGTAAGAATCTTATTTATCCCTGGAGACGTAGTAGACAGCAATTTAAAACCATTAGCTTCTCTGTGAGAGGAAGATGGGCTTTCTACTCCTTTAAAGAAAGGAGTCAGAAACTCAAAGGGGGCAGTTCTACTACTGTGAGCCAGCATTGACTCCATGGATGGCAGCAAGTTTTTGTTTGTTTGTTTGGGGGGGGGTTTGACTCAATGGTTAAACTGCTAACCAAAATATTGGCAGTTCAAAATCATCCAGCAACTCCATGAGAGAAAGACCTGGATGTTAGCTGTCATGAAGATTACAACCAAGAGAATTCTGTGGAGACATTAAATCTTAAATTGGGGTCACAATTAGTCAAAAGGGACTTTATGACAATTACAAATAACAACATAATTTTATATATTGTGAAATCCCTACTTATCTGTGAAGTTATGAGGCCTAGAAGTCAGTGAATTAAATGCAGACTAGGTAAAGAAAGCCTTAGGAAATCGATCAGTAGATCTAGACAGAAACTGGATGTCTAAGACTGAGTTTTCTAAAGAAGCAAATCCACTGGTACTTTCATATGCATATGTAGATAAATTCTATCAAGAAAATGGTTCTAACAGTGTAGAAGAGTCCCAGAACAGGCAGGTCCATGGATCATAATGTTAGCCTGGAATTTCTCTTGCTTATATAATCACAGGGCCTGATAAACTCAAAATAAGCAAGAAGGTCCCAGCCTGGTGGATGCAGAGGCAAATAAATCCAAGGTGGGCAAGTCAGATGACAGATGATTCATGACTCCAAGGATTTACCATGCAAGCAAACTTTCCATTTATATTGGAAAGAGACCACACCCCCAAAGAAACAGTCTTCCAATCCATTATATCTGGGCTGCAAACTAAGTAAGATGTTGCATTTCACACTAAGCTTAACTCATTATGGAGAATTATAACTGATTGGTTATGCTTACATTGTGTTCGATCAGGTCATGAGGGATTACTGAGTGCTCATTGCCAAATGACTGAGAATCCTGACCTAGCCAAGTTGACACAAATCTTCCTATCACACAGGTCTAAGCTAGAAGCAGTGAATGGTTCTGGTGCAGAGCTCCCCAGAATAATGGCAGAAGAGGAATACACTTAAAATATCTGATATACAGATAGCTTGATGGCACTGGGGGGAGACTGACAAGAGTTATAAAAAAATTAAACCAAAAAGTTAAGACCAAACTCATGGGCATTGATTCGATGCTGAGTCAAACAAATAGCCCTATAAAACAGACTAGGAGCTGAGAGTAGTCCTAGGGGTTCCAGAGACTGTTACTCTTAACAGAGAAGAGAGCCTCATATCCTCATTTGTCTCCATGAGTGGGCTGGTGGATTAGGCCACTGGACATCCCCTTACAGAAGCATCTCGGGGAGGAGATGAGCCAGTAGGGTGCTATGTAGCAACGATGGAAAATACAACTTTCCTCTAGTTCCTAAATTCTTCCTTGCCCTGAGCCCCCCCCCCCCCCCACTATCATGATCCCAATTCTACCTTGCAAGTCTGGTAGACCAAAGGATGTACAATGGTACAGATAGGAACTGGAAACACAGGGAATCCAAGGCTGATGATCCCTTCAGGACAAGTGGTGTGAGTGGTAATACTGGGAGCGTAGAGGGAGGGTGGATTGGAAAGGGGGAACCGATTACAAGGATCTACATGTGACCTCCTCCCCGAGGAATGGACAACAGAAAAGTGGGTGAAGGGAGAAGTCGGACAGGGCAAGTAGGACAAAATAATAACTTATAAATTATCAAGGGTTCATGAGGGAGTGGGGAGTGGGGAGGGAGGGGAAAATTGAGGAGCTAGTGCCAGGGGCTTAAGTGGAGAGCAAACATTTTGAGAATGATGAGGGCAATAAATGTACAAGTGTACTTTACACAATGGATGTATGTATGGATTGTGATGAGTTGTATGAGCCCCTAATAAAATTATTTTTTAAATTAATTAATTAATTAAAGAAGAAAGAACTACTGACTTTGTTGTTTGCAGTCAAACAAATAACCACTAAGCCACCAGGGCTCCTAAGAAAATTAAAAGCATGTAGAAATCCCAGGGATAACCACAATATGTATAAAGGCAGAAGGATACAAAATCATGGCACATAACATGTATCTAAAGTGAGCCACAATTACAAAATAGTATTATACTCATTTTTCATCGATTAATTAAATAGGACTATATATTTTTATTGGAACAGAAACCAAACCAGTTGATTCTATTAGCAAGTCCATAATTCAAAGTAGAAATGTGTTCAATAGCATTCACGATGCTTGATATTTCTAAAGAGATTACCAGGCCATTCTTTCGAACTCAAACCTCCAACCTTTTAGTTGGGTGTCAAGTATCAACCTTTTACACTATCTAAGACCTGCTACTAGAACATAAAACACTCAAACTAGACTTGATTCTAACTCATAATGTCCCTTATTATGGTTTCTGAAGCTGTAAATCTTCACAATCTATATGGGAGCAGTTAGTGGGTTTTAATCACCAAGTTTGCAGTTAAGAGGCATGCAATAAACATTAGTCTTCTATACAAAAAATCAGAGGTTCTATATCATGAAACAGTTTAGGGGAGAAAGATGAGACTGCGTGCGTCAATAAAGATCTGTAGTGTCTAAAACCCTATAGAGAACCTTTATGAGTTATCTATTTGGTAAAAGGATACAACCCTAATGCATAGCAGTCCAGACTAAAACCATATGATATACCCCTGCTGTATTTGAGTAATTCCCTGTTTGTCCATGCACAGGTTCCGCATGAGCACAATGAAGTGTTTTGGAACTCTCATTTTTCTTAATGCTATCTATAGATTATTATGATCAACAGCGTTGAATGCTGTTGCATAGTTAATTAACCTCAAGTAAACATCTTTCTGATATTACTGGCTTTCTGCCAAAATCAATCTGATTTATATTGAATATACCATAGTGTGATAGTTTGGGTACTTTAGAGAAAGAAATCCACAGCAACTCGTGCATAAGAGAGAGATTTTTATATAAAGGTTAACGGTGCATCAAGAAAACATCCCAACCCAGTGCTGTCCGAGTGCACAAATCCAATATTAACCCATTAACCCATAGGTCCAACACAAATCTCACAAAACAGACACAATGATGCCGACTGCAGGAGGAAAGCCGAGTCAGTGAACGTGTAAGCATCGCAACACTGGTAGGGGTCTCCACATGGCTGCTCCAGCACCCAGGGCTGCATCGGGGTACATCCATGTGGCTTCTCCTTAGGGATGTCTTGCAGGAAGTGAGCCTTGCAAGCTAAAGTGGGGAACTGGGTAAGGCAGCTGCACACTGGTCCAACTGTCAGAATGCAAGAGACCCGAGAACTAGAAAGGTGAGGTTCAATGAGCCATTTATCCCTCTGCCCTTCTAAAGTCCCACGTGTGTTTATCGGTCAGGTTTGCACAATACACTAACTCACCTGGGATGCAGAAGAACAAATCTGTTTTAAGGAAGTGGAGCCAGAATCCTCCTTGGATACAAGAATGGAAGCAAGACAAGGACTTGTCTCGTGTACTTTGGATACGTTATCAGAAAAGATCAGTTTCTGGAAAAGGATATCAGGCTTGATAAAATAGAAGAAACTTTCAGGAAACGGACTGACACATTGGCTACAACAGAGCCTCAAGTACAGCAACAAAAGTGCAGCTGGTGCAGGTGTTGCACGCAGACTCTCCGTGAGTTGGAACCGACAGCACCTCAGACAACACCTAACAACAACATGAGTTGGAAGCAAGTGAATCAGTTTCAGTGAGGGGCTGGGTTAAAAGCTAAAAGTGATCTAGGATGACAAGTCCTCAAAAGATCTCATCAGAAACTATTAAAACATGAAATATTATATAAAGACAAAGTTTTTGGAGTACAATGATCTCTAGCATAAATGTCTAGAAATTAACGGACTGCATTCAGAGACCACATCTTGGGGACAAGTGAAGTTTAGGAAAAGGGACTATCACTTTCCATTTAAAAAAAAATCTTGAAATAAATAACCTAGAAGGGAAAAAAATAAAACATCTTTAGCTCTTTTTTGCTTTATATCAATTGTCTGGATATATTTTCCTTCCCATTTCAAAATACACTTTTAAAATACATTAAAAATAAAGCACATCATGAAATGTAGTCAAGTACTTAATTTTCTTACTGAGCAAATATTCTTATTTACCAAAATCCATTTGATAATTTCTTATAAATTCTAGCCTCTGTGTTTGCAGTTAAGAGCTCATTTGGGAGAGGGTTCTCTGTTAGCAGATTAAGGTGAAATTCATCTTTAGACCCTGCTCCCGTTTTGGAGAAAGCGCTCTCTCATGGGATTGGGTGGCATATATCTTTAGATCATACTTTACTCGAGGTGGACCAATGGTGAGGCCATGCTTCGGACTGCTCACCTCAAAGTCAGCAGTTTGAAACCACCAGCTGCTTCAAGGGAGAAAGATGAAGCTTCCTATCCTGTAAACTGTTCATCTCAGAAATGCACATGAACACTTCTACCCTGTCATACAGGGTAGCTAGGAGCCAGCATGGACTTGATGGTGCTGTGTGTGGTTTTTGACTCATTGGAGAGTATGAACACATCACTATCCCTTCTTCCCTGAGGGGAGGGTCAGTTGGAAGATAAATAGCACACCTCCATCAGGCCCTTCCCTTATTTGTGGCCCCCGTTTCCTGACTGAGTGCTGCCAGAAGCAAGGAGACTTGCTTCAAATTTTTCGACATTATTTGGTTTTTCACTTGGGACTCTCCATTTTGACTTGCTTCTGTTTGACTTTCAGAGTTGGGACTTAACAGCAGCCTCAAACACATAGAACATTTCCTAAAAGTTTCTTGAGTTTTGTGAAACGTTGTAGCAAATTGCAGAACCAAAGCACATGAGGAAATATACTAAAGAGAGAAAGGGAGAAAATGAAGCTGTGTAATAACTTATAAAGGTGAACATATTTATTCTCCAATTCTTTAAAACTAATCTATTAATTTTTCTAAAAGAAGTTATTACCACATATGACAAGTTTTAAAGATGGATGGTGGAAATGGCTTCTAGAACTTGCTGTGGGATAGTGAGGCTCTGTAAATTTAGGACATTCATACAAGGGGCCTTTCAATTGTTTATGGAAAAAATTTCACTATTCTTGAAGGCTATTTTTCCTTGAACTTTTTGGTGAATTTTCATATGTGATAGACTTTGAAGATCATTCAGATTATATGCTTAATAGATAAATTTATTTTGATTATTTATGATACATAAACTTGTTCATTTATCCATGAAACTTGTTTTATAATTTTTAAGTTATTATTTTGAGATCAATTTAGTTTTTTGAAAAAGTAACAAAAATAGTACAGAGTTCCTAGGTACACTCAACCAACTTCTCTTAATGTTAGCATCTTATAAAATCCTAGCACATTACCAGAAAATTAACATTGGTTCAATGAACCTAGCTTATCATTTTTTCTTGGTATTTTTAAAATTTGCTTCTCGATATCTTTTTTTGTAATTCAGGATTTAATCCATATTTCTATATGGCATTGAGTTGGCTGAACTTCTTTGTCACTTCTCCTCCTTCTTCTCCTCCTCCTCCTCCTTCACACTTTCTCAGTACCCATGCTTAGTTAATGCTGTTGGGTGGATTGCTTCTCATTGCCGTCCTAGAGAGTAGAGTAGAAATCCCCTGGGTTTCGGGAAAGCAGAAAGCCTCAGCAGTTTTTATATTTCCTGACCTGATGGTGTTTGAAGGGTACTGACAAGATAGATGTTCTGTAAGCTGTCGCTAATTTGCCTGCCTTGTGTCTCCTCTTCCTTAGATTGAGGTCATGCATTTTGCCCAAAAGACCTTCTCAGTGCAACACTTGAGAAAGAATAAGATATCACTCTGTCTTCTTAGTGGTAATTTTACTTGTTAATTGGACTGTCTGCCAGATTTTTCCACAATCAACCTATTATTTTTTCCTGTGTAGTTAATAAATATTTGTGAGTGGGTAAGTGTTTGTCTGGGTTAACTAGATAAACAAATTGAGTGACACTCATCTACATATAAGAAACGGTTTTATATCAAGAACAAATTATATATTAGGAAAGCATCTTAGCCAAGTTAAACTCAAGTTCTTAAGTCCAATACTAGCCCATAGGTCCCTCTTAATTCGCACAGTCACATGTGATGATAAAGAATGCAGGAAGATCACAGCTGGGGGATGCAGGGTCATGTGAATCCAAGGATGTTAGACACATGGCATTGCATGGTGGCTTTCAGTGTGTCCCTGAGAATCCCAGCAAGAAGGAAAGGAGAGAAAATTAAGAAATTAATTTCCCATGTCTTCCTTATGAGAAGACCAAACACCTATAGAGGCACCCTCAGCCAGTGACCTGATTGACAGGTTGGATTCCACCCTGACACATTCATATATCTTCAAGTTGACATGAAATCATCTAACTACCACAAAGTACCCTAACCTTTCTTAAATCTAAATTATTGTCATTAAATTTGTAATACAAAAAAGTACTAGTCATATATATGTTGTAATTTAAAGCCTATAAAGATTTTTTTCTTGACATTCATCTTTTTATTCATTAATTAAGCCAATGGATAGATCATATGTTGTTGACCATCTTCTTGCCAAAGCACAGAAGTTTAATTTGACCCAATTCTACATGATATAGGAGCTCTGGTGGCATAGTGGTTACAAGGATCCATGGGTTGGCTTGTCCCACAGGTAGTGTAGGTCAAAAGTTGAGGCAGAGAACTAGCTACAGCAGCTATATGCTGGTCCAATCACCAGAGAGCAAGAGAGAGAGGGGCGGAGCTTGCAGAGTCATTTATTTCTTTGACCTCTAATCAAACTGTGACCTGATTAATCCCGCATGATCCTATTGGCTAGTTTGGCACAGTAAGCCTACCTATCACAGTTCAACACTTGCCAACTTGGCACCCATACACAATTTGTTAGTCATATATAATTTCCAGATATTCATGAAATCATACTTACACCCAACATCATACATCTATCATACATATAAATGAAAACACACTGAATCTAATCACATCTGGTACATCATACATAAACAGAGGAAAGATATTCAATAAGCATATATAAAGAAGATAAACGGACAATCACAAGCCACACAATTGATCACATGGCCATAACTGATAGGTAGAACAACCTTCTTCTATTACCCATTTTGTATTACCTTTGCCCTCGATTAGCACCTCAGCTGGCTGTGGTTCTTTGCCTGGTGGAGTGACTCAGAGATTCATTCCTGAGAGGGCTAGGTCATCAGACATCCTGTCAGGATTGGATTGCTGTAGTTTATCATTTACTTTACTCATTGAGTATGGTAGTACTAAGAGATGGCCTATGAGAAGCACCTGGATTCCAGGCATATTCTTCTTTACCTCAATTATGTAGCACCAGTCCAATTTATCCTTTTTAATCAGGATCAATCACACCACTCAATATACTGACACCCTTCCTGATCTGTTGCTCCAAAGGCATGAGGAGCCAAAAGTGGCCAGGGGGCATTCTCAGCTACCAGTTCAGTTGAATCATTGCTGTGTTTCCGGATGGGAGAGTTCCTTCCTTCGAGACTAGGACCTCCGTGTCTGAATCACATAGGGCTCCAAGGACAGGAAACAAAATGCTGCAAGTGGATCACAAGGAGTAACAGTGAGTGGAGACACTCCATGGACCCATGAATCCTGGCTATTGGAGACACAGCACCATATATTGGCCACTGGTTTAGAGCGTACACAGCCTCCAGGAGAACACTGCCCCAGTCTTGAAAGTTGCTGCCACCTAGATGGTGCTGTAATTGTGTCTTTAGGAGGCCATCCCATCATTCTATCATGATAGCTGCTTCAGGATGATGTGGAACATGATAAACCAGTGGATTCCATGGGCATGGGCCTGTTGCCGCACTGCATTTGCTGTGAAGTGAGTTCCTTGATCTGAAGCAATTCTATGTTGGATGTCATGCCAGTGGATAAGGCATTCTGTAAGTCTACACATGATAGTTTTGGCAGAAGCATTGCATGCAGGGAAAGCAAATTCTTATCCAGAGTAGATGTCTATTCCAGTAAGAAAAAATACTGCCTCCCCATGATGGAAGTGATCTTATATAATCTAGTCAACCAGCTACCAGGTTGCTGGTTGATCTCCCCAAGCAATGGTTCCATTTCATGGACTCAATGTTGGCTTCTGCTACCAGCAGATTGGGCACTCAGCAGTGGCAGTGGCCAAGTCAGCCTTGATGAGTGGAAGTCCATGTTGCTCTGCCCATGCGCAACCTCCATCCCTGCCACCATGGCCACTTTGTTCATGTGCCCATTGGTCGAAGATAGGAGTGACAGAAGAAAGAGGAGAATTAGTCTCCACATTACATGCCATCTTATCCACTTAATTATTAAAGTTCTCTTCTTCAAAGGTAATCCTTTGGTGAGTAGTCCTATGGGGGACTATTACCTCTACATTTTGGGCCCATTTCAAGAGGTCTATCCACATACCTCTTCCCCATACCTCCTTGTCACCAATTTCCCAATCATGTTCCTTCCAATTCCCTGACCATCCAGCCAAGCAGTTAGCCACAGTCCATGAATCAGTATACAATCTCACATCTAGCCATTTCTCCTTCTACGCAAACTGAATGGCCAGGTGCACAGCTTTAAGTTCTGCCCATTAGGAGGATTTCCCTTCACCACTCTCCTTTAGGGAGATCCCAGAAAGGGGCTATAGTGCTGCTGCTGTCCACTTATGAGTGGCACCTGCATATTGTGCAGGGAAATTAGTAAACCAAGCATAAATTTTCTGTTCTTCAGCTAACTTATCATAAAGAACCCCCCAAGAAGCCGTATGTGAAGACCAGAAAAAGGAACGTCCTATGACAGGAGTGGAGACTGTGGACATTTAGGCCACTTCTTCATGCAGCTTACTACTTGTACCTTCTAGCCTGATCTCACATATACCACTTCCTTTAACAATGGAAAGTTTCTGTGCACATTCAGGTTTATGACTCTGTGGGGTAGGCAATACCCAGTTCATGAATGGCCCATCTGTTACCCTTGCTGTTCTATTGCATGTCCTTGGTGTTTTACCTCAGTGTGTTGGGGTCAGATCAGGTGCAATTCCTGCACTGTGTCTCCAGTGCTGTTCCCCATAGCACTATGGGTCAATGAGGGATGTCTCATAGTGGGCCAACCCTATGGTCTTCTCTGTGCTTTGGCTCACTTCTATGGAACAGATAATATACTCATGAGGGCTACAGGGCCCAAGGTCAAGGAAGCAGACAGCTGACTATTTCCTCAGGCAATGTAGGCAGGCAGAGCCTGCCCACAGGCAGAAAACAGCAGGTGGGTCACAAACACTCAGCAGCTCAGTAGCTCAAGTGGGAAATTGAACTCAAGCAATGCAACACCGGCCTTAAGCTCAATCGATGTACACACCAGCAGCATGGAAATGCAGGTGTTGAAGGAACCAAGCTCTTTGGCCTCCAATCAAACTGCAACCTGATTAATCCCACGTGTTCCTGCTGGCCAGTTTGGCACAATAAACCTTCCTATAGGGCCCTTATGATTCAGCATTGACTCCATACATTGAGTTTTTGTTTGTTTGTTTGTGGTTATATGTGATATTTGTACATTGAATGATTACCCATTAGGTGTTTTGGCCATGCTTACGATAGGAAGATATAGTTGATTCTATTGCTTCTGAGAATTGATTGTGATGGGATTGGGGTACATTTTGCTGCCCTCTAAGGGAGCTCTACATTATGAAATTCATGCACAATGGAGCACATCAGAGATATGCAAGTGCTCCTTAAAGGGACAGACTATTTTCAGATTAGCCTTCCTTGGCTGCAAATTGGTTGAATACATTAACATATTTAAAGAATAAATGTGTCAGTCAGAAGAGGATTGACTAGCCAGAATATAGAAAAAGAAAAAAGCAGAGTCATTTGAATATTAGCAATGTCCCCCAAAGAGGGTTCAGAAGACAGATATAACCTCCTGCCCATTAGCTGCATCTAGACATTTTACAATTGACTCCCCTTCTTTTGGGACTTATGGTGGGTTTAACACACCAATAAAACAAGATCACTCCAAAATTAAGTTTGAAAGAATATGGTATGTGCTTTTTCAGTAAAAACATAAATGTGTTCATCATGGGGAAACACATAACTGTCGTTCAACTTGCTTTAATATTTTAACATTTTGTATTGTTTTTATTTTGAATAACATAAGAGAAATTGGGAGGCATTCAAAAAATGGTATGGCTTTTCAATGTCTTTGCCTTGCCCTGTTCTGATCCCATGCTCACCAAGAACCTCCATGCTGTAATTTAGCTCCTTACGCAGGAGTTGCCCCATGGCTCCCTGGAATCAAGTGCTGACATTAGTACTCCAGTCCATGCAACACTTTATTTCTCATTGTAAGTCAATAAGTAGGCACTCTGATTTTATGCATCAGTCTGTGAGCTTGTTTAATTTGAGTTGCCCCTGAGATATGGGTACTGTTAATGAAACACAAAATCAGGTTTGCAGGTCTGTAAATTTAAAAGCCAGTGTCTACTCAATGTAGCTAATGAAAGCAAGACAGAGGAAACGAAAAGCACAATACATAGCAGAGCCCCACTGCCCAGTCCCCAAAGAGACGAGCCTAGGAGGTAATAGTGTCATTCTCCAGTGCATGGCCCCCGCAAATATCTTCTACGGGCCTCAAGACTAACCTGAGTCCAAAGTCTTCATCAGCCTGATTTTGCTGGGTTCTTGGTCCATGCCACTGTAACTGGAATCTTTGCACTCGGAAAAATAAACCTCAGAGCAGAGTTAGGGTTGTTTGGCTGCTCAGATTTGTGCCTGGGTGAATCTACTGATCTACTATTTAGTTTTCATTTTTCTACAATGTGATATGGAGTCCTCGTGGCACAAGGGTTAAGTGCTCAGCTACTGACCCACACTTTGGTGGTTCGAATCTCACTGGTGCTCCACAGGAACAAGGTGGCAGTCTATAGCCACACCGAGCCTTAGAAACACTATGGAGAAGTATAATTCTGTCATATAGGATTGCTGTGATTTGGATTTGAGTCAATGTCAGTTGGTTTGATTGTTTGGTTTAACACATATAATCCTGGTTATCTTTTTATGTGCTTAATTTTTATTCTGTGTACCTTCTTTGGGGAGGTGTTTGTTCACATCTATTTAGGTTGTTTGTTTTCTTATTATGGAGTGAGAAATCTCTTTCATTTCCACTATATTTGTTAGCACATTTCCATATTTAAGGATTAATCCATTTTAAATCTAAGAAAGCACCATATGTTCATTTCCAAAGAAACAGAAATATTAAAGTCAGTGAGACAAACAAACATGGGCTAGAATTGTAGGGATGGAAGAAGTCATAGATCAGCTCTTAGGAACTAGTGTTCTGAGAACTGTAACTCTATACAGGAATAGAAAACCTCACCTTTCTTGCTTGCAGGGGTTGGTGGTTTTGAACTGCTGACCTTGCAGTTAGCAGTCCAACGTGTAACCAGGGCTCCTGTGTTATGAATGTTGTTGTTGGGTACCTTCAAGTCATTTCTGAATCATAGCAACTCTATTTACAACAGAACAAAATGGTACCAGTTCCTACATGATCTGCACAATTGTTCTTCTGTTTGAAGCCATTTTTCCAGCCACTGTGTCAATCCATCTTATCGAGGAACTAGCTAAATTAGAAAAATATCCTTGGAGATAAACCAAAGTGCAACTGAAACTAAGATTAACCCAAGATTAATCCATTTCCTGAACAGGAATATGCAATAGTGTTACTGAACTACACAATCTCTGGTTATATAGAGATTAAAATCAAATAAACTAGATAAATACACATGCAAAACTCAAAAAGCAGAGGGTGTTTTTGTCACATCTGTGATGACATATAGACTAGGGGAGCCTTTTGAAGAATACAGATAGTCCATTCAAAATGGCAATTCAGTCAGAGCGCCATGAACAAATTCAGATAATTATACTGGATAGTGTAAAAACTATATAAAATGGGGGAATGATCAAACAAAATTCACTATGTATGAAAGCAAGGAAGATTTCAGACCTTAAAAGCAATATGGAGATGGATGATGAGTGGTCATAAAGTCATAATTTTGGTGTTAATGTTTCACCACATAGGCAACTGGGGACCCTTTAATTTGGGGGGAGAAGGGAAGGTTGATATAAGTTCTTTTCCCTCTCCCCTCCTCAAAAACCAAAACAATGGTTTATGTTAACTGTCAGAGCATAGAAAATGGAATTATGACAGTAGAGGATATGAGTGAAGTTTAGTGGATTTTACAAGTAAATATTAGTTCACATTTCTGAGTGTCTAGATATCTTTTTAAAGAGAGATTTTTCTTTTGAAAGGAAAATGTATTTCAAAAGGAAGCATCCCTACTTTATCAGTCTGCAAACTTTTACTGAGAACCATGCCTGCCATGCAGAAAATGGAGGAGCCATGGTGATGTAGTGGTTACTTATGCGTTGGCCTGCGATCTACGTGGTTGGCAGTTCAATACCACCAGCAGCTCAGTGAGATAAAGACTGGCTTTCTACTCTTAGGAACATTTACAGTCTCAGACACCCACACTAGGTGGCTGTGCCTCAGCAGTGTCTTGCTGGCAGAGAAGTTGGTTTTGTTTTGGTGTTTTAATCTGGGAAATTCCTCAAGATTGTAGACAAGGAAGAAGATCTTAATAAAAATGTAAATAATATCCTTAACATATATAATATAGTTGGGAAGACAAGATTTACACATATATTAACTAGAAATGCTAGGCACAATGTTAAGAACCCTTAGCATGTCATTTTCACTCCTCTGGACATTATTTTACTAATCAGTAAATTTAAAGGCTTTTTTAGAATTCCTAAGATTGGAAACTATGAAAGGTGAAATAGGACTTCCAAGAGGATTTAAAAGTGGGGGCTGAGCACTTGGGGATGTGTTAGGAATCAAAATCCTTAAGAACACTTAGAAGGGGTCAGAAGAAAGGTTCCTTCTAAGAGTTTGCATGGAAATGGGCTTTTCTCTTTTTTGAAACGCACCCTGTCCCCACCACCCCCAATTGTTCTGAAGCTGATTCCTAGTCAAGATGATCTCAGGCTACAGAAGGTTTTAATGGCTGAGTTTTTTGAGTGGAAAATATACCATGAGGCCTCTTTCTCAAAGAGTCTCTGGATGGACTTGAACCTACAACCTTTCAGTTAGCAATTTGCGCCACCTACTGGTCCCAGTGGAAATAACACAGTAGTATTTCAACATCATCTTGGGCTGGAAGGACATTTCTAAACCACCAGCTGCCTTACAGGTTCTCTGTAAGTCAGTATTGACTTGATGGCACCGAATTTGGCTTTGGCGCTATCTATCTGTCAGAAGCCCTGGTTGTGCAGTGGTTAAGTGCTTGGCTGCTGACTGAAAGGTCAATGAGTGGCAGCCACCATGGAAGAAAGAAGTGGCAGCCTGCTTTAGTAAAAGAGGATGCCCTCAGAAATCCTAGGGGGCAATACTACTTCATTCTATCAGGTCACTGTGCTCAGAAGTGACTAAACGGTGAAGGTATTTAGTTATTGTTGTTTACTTGTTGTGGTGTATCAACATACCTTGATGCAATTGTATTCTGCACACTTGTGTTTTAATAAACCAATATCCACAAGCTTTTCTTTTTCAAAACCAGAGAAGGGCTAATGCTCTGAATCACCATGGTCAAGCTCTAGTATCTCCTGCCCACTATTTCCATTAACTTTCTCCGTTCCTGTCGCCTAAATTACTTGGTCTGCTTTTTAATCGCATTGTTTTCTCCTTCCTTCATAAACTCTTGATTTATACTTCAAATGGTTCCCAACTCTTTCTTGCTTATTTGGAAAAATACCTCCAGATTCTTCCTCAGGTCACTAGTAGGCAGTATGCCCCCAACCCCCACCTCCAACCCCACCCCCAGCCAAGGTCCCTGGTAGAGATGATTACTTCTTCCATTGACATCACTGTTTGTGCACATTTGTAATCTATGTTGCAATCTTGTGTTATGCTGGCTTCTACTGGCTTGTTTACCTGTGGCTTTCTGTCAGTTTGTGAGTTCCCTTACATTGGGTATCATATGTGCCATTTACCATTCTCTCATTTTATTTTACCCCATAAGAGTTACTCAATGATGTAAATATATATATATATTCACTGAGTGGGAACCTTGGAGTTCCTGTGATTTATCATTTTCTTGTCTTCAAAATGCAGACCCCAAAGACTCATATAAGGAGGAGCTTATAAAGTGCTCCTCATTTTTTCCCATATTGAAGTTTCTTAATACTGTGAGCATTTGCTTTCAGAAAAATATTTCAATAATAGATTGCTAAGTAGGCATAAATGGAAGCAAAAGGAGAGTTCCCTGAAACCGTGGTCTTTTACAAGAAACACATTTTATGAGTCATTGCCATTTTGAATTTCCATCACAGTATTTTGTCCTAAGGGTTTTCACTCACTAATGACTTGGAGGGGAAAAAATTGCAAACAGAAAGTTATCAGATCTATCAATTGTGCTTACCACTCTAGCTATTCTCACCCCCACCCACCCACCCACCCTAGTAAAAAAAGTTAAATAAAGTCCAAGTCAGATTATAGTTTAGCTAACATTTTCCCTCTCAGAATAAGCAAAATAGATGCCAAGTAGAGCGGAAAGTATTGCTCTTCCCATTCTTTAAGGCCCGATGCCTGCCTGGGAGAAACTAACTAGCTTTTTGGAATCGACAAGTTTCTCACTGCCCTGGACATGTCATGCTTGATGCCATTCCTGCCATTTGAAGATAATGAGACATCATCCTCTGTCAGAAATAAGAACTTAATGCATGGGAACACTGGCAATCATAAGGCCTGGAAATGCTTCCGAAGCATTCCAGACCCTTCAAGCCCATCTACCTCGACTCCTTTTTCCTTCCCTTACTGTCTCACCATTTATTCGGATTCTATTCTGATGCCATGCATTTCAATAAAATAATGGTGTTGATCACTCTCCATCATTTTCTCTTAATTATTTTAAATCCAAACTCAACTTCCTCAATCCTTATACAGTCTATACTTGCATGTAGGTCCTGTCTTCTAAACCATGGACTAAAAAGCCATTGTAATAGTTCCTTTTGGGTCTAGCCAACGATTGATTAAACTACTATTAAAAATGTGTTGATCATGGGTGTTTGTTGCTGTCTGAGTCTGACTTGTGGGGACCCCGGGTGTGCTCCAGAGAGTTTTCGAGGCTGGGACCTTTCTCAGAAGATTAACAGGTCTTCGGGACAAATTTGCACCAGCAATTTTGTGGCTAGTAGTCAGCCATGTTTTGAACCTTCTTTGGCACCTAAGGACACTTTGAAAATACCATCTTCAAATACTTTTATATAGAAATAGCACAATCCCTCAAAAATCAACCTTATTTAGTATTCATCTATCACCACAAAAATGTTTCCTAATTCAGGTTTTATGACAAGAAGACTAGCACCTGTCCCCGATGCCTACAGTCCCCATGTTGGTCGAGATGTCTCACTCATAGCGCTCCTCTGGACCAGGGTGGGATCACAGAGGGCTTCCTTAGACGTCATCTTTAGGGAGCAGACTGGAGTGGCAGGGGTTCGAGCAGCTGACCATTTGTGAGCAGCTGCAAACCTAACCACTGTTCACCAGGGCTCCTTTCTTAGGTTCCACATACTCCATTTTCATGAAAAAATGAATATGGGACACAAAAAGGAAAGAAAAGAAATAGATATACTAAACAGTAAAGGTTTGAAATCATGAGTGTGATTTTCTGGCACATGTTCGTGTGCATTAACCAGATCCATTGTGACCTTGTGTCAACATCAAGATAAACTGTATACCAATGTGTGATACGCTCTGAAATCAAATCCAATTGCATTACTTCATAGGAAGTCCCTCTACAGTTTAATTTATTCATTTTAGATAAAGTCCAAAAATTACCAAATCCAAATCAGTCTGCTATACTTCAGTGTCCTGTTATGCAAAATCAGGATGGTTGTTAAGCAGATTGTGTTAGTCTGGGTACTTTAGAGAAACAAATCCACAGAAATTCCTGTATAAGAAAGAGTTGTATATAAAGGTTAAGTGCGCATCAAGAAAACACCCAACCCAGTGCTGTCCAAGCCCACAAGTCCAACCTTAACCCATATGTGCCACACCAGTCGACAAAGTCCTCCTCCATCTCACAGAACACACAAAATTACGCTGACTGTGCAAGAAAGCTGAGTCAGTGAACGTGTAAGCATCTCAGTGCTGGCAGAGGTCTCCACATGGCTCCTCCAGCACCCAGGGCTGCATTGGGTAGGTCCATGGGTCTTCTCCTTGGGGGTCTTTTGCTTGAAGTGAGCCGCCTTGCCAGCTAAAGCAGGGAAATGGCTGAGGCAGCTGAACCCTGGTCCGACCATCACAGAGCAAGAAACCCGAGAACTAGAAAGGCGAGGCTCACTGAGCCATTTATCCCTCCACCCTTCAATTTGCCCTACATATGTTTACCGGCCACTTTGGCACACTAAACTAAGTACCTCATAGACATAGATCCAGAATATCGTCATCATTCTAAACTTCATTCTTTATGTGCTTTCTGTAGAACAAGCATATTGAATCTTTAGTCAAACAGTGTTTATGTGACATAAGTTAAATTTCAACAGGAATTTACAAAGTAATCTCAGGTTTCAGAGTCCTTTTTACATATACTCCAGGAACATATTTATATGCTCACATCCTTCATCCATAAAATCTTAAATGAATATGGAAATAAATTAAAATTGATGTTTCACTTGTTTTAAGGTATGGTTTTCAAAAACCTGTACATTCTAAAATGTAAAAATTTAATACTGCTTAAAATATGGCATCAAGTACATTTTTACTGAGTAGAATCTATATACCAGGCACTATAATAGGTTCAAAGAGCCCTTGTGACATAATAGCTAAGCATATGACCCCCATGTGAAAGGTCAAGGATTGTGATTCAAAGCCACCAGCAGCTCAGTAGGAGGAAAAGGCAATGAGCTGCTCCTGTAAAGGTTACAGCTCTGGAATCTACGGTGTGCTATAAGGTCACTTACCTGCCAATTAATAAAATTTTTATTTTAAGAGTTTAAATTGACTCCACAGCATGGATGCATAAAAACAACAAAATCCTCAGTGCTATCTACATTCCCTTATCTAATCATCTTGTGAATCTCTGTTTGTTGACCTTTAGGAGTGTTTTCTGGTTGAATCTGCTGGGGTGCCATGCCCTGGCCCCAAAGTCTATTTGTGATATTCCCCTGAGACTTCATTGCTTTGCTCCCCTTGGTGCTCTGTTGCAAGCTCTTAGCATTTCTCCCCCGTGTGGTAGGTCAGACCAGGCACAATTCCCACACTGTCTCTCCAGTGTTGTCCCTCATAGCGCTGTGGGTTAGTGAGGGACAGGGCCGGTCTTATGGTCCTCTCTGTGCATTGGTTGCTCTGAGCAGGAATATCATTCTCGGGGCTTGGTGGGTCAGGATGTGCTCCACTCTCCCCTTCCCTCTTGGTTTGCTTCCGTGTGCTCTGATCAGATGTGCCCCTCTCCCTGAGCTGTAGCACCAGGTAAGCCGAGCTCAGGACACTTTTCTGTTCCTGGAGTGGGCACAGATGTCTGCCTCACGGACTCTTTCAGTACACTTTTCATTTCGGATTCACCTCACCACCTTTGGGAAACAAGCACTGCTAGCCCAGATCCAACTTTCTACGTGGCAGACAAACCGAAGGCTTGCAGTCTGAAACCAAGAGGGAGATAGGACCTTCCACTCCAGACCTGCCTGCAGACATCCCCGGGACCATTCAACACCCCCACCCCACTACCCTTGCATTTCTGTCTTTCCACTATACAGCGTGTCTGCCTTCCTATTCTCCCATGGCTTTCCTGCTTCTGCTTTGCTGCATGTCTGCCTTTCTGCTGTCTAGTGCAATTCTTGCCTCAGACTGCTGCACACAGTTTGGGGGATTCTGGTGTCAAAAGCCCTTTTGCTTTCTAGGACTTTGCTCCATATTGCTGCCTCCCTGGTAACCGCAAACTGCTGTTCACCTGAGCCCTTTAAGTGGTGTCATGTTTAAATCTGTTGGTCTCTCTGCAGGATGCCAGTTGCCCACATGGACTCCCCTGAAGTCCTCAACTCCCATTTTTTTCAAGGTACTCCAACATGTGACGCCACAAACCTCACCAAGATGGCGTCTCCCAACCTCCCCTGCCATTTTTGCTGCAGGACAACTGAGTATGTGGTCCGCTACCTCTCACCAAGATGGTGTCCAGTGAGCCAACCACACAGGCAGGGGAGGGGGACTTAGTGGCTAGCCAGCCTCTTCTGATCCTTCTGGGTATGCCTTCCCCTGGCTCTTTCTGGTTTTCCAGGCTAGTCCTGCCCAGTTCCCATGGTTTTCTGCTTTGGCTGTCCCCACCTGCCCCACACCTGTGTTCTCCAGTAGCTTGCTTTGGGTTTGGGTGTTTGACCCATGTTTCTCTGCCAGTTTGTTTGGGTTCTCCTGCTGCATTGTTTTTCCTTTTGCCAAGCTTTGGCAGAGGGCATTTAAAAGCAGGGACACAGGACAACTGCCAACCCTATTGTTTCACCCAACAGGCTTTTAAGCTCAGCTGTGTCTGGCCTCCAGGCCCTGCTCCCGGCCTCCTGCCTGTGCACCGTGGATGGGCCCATTCATCTGGCCATTTATGGTCCTGAAATAGTTCCACTGGGCCAGTAGGTGCCCAACCAAGGGGTCCACGTTCCCTAGAGTGCTGCCTGTAGACTGAGCCGATTGACTGGTCCTTTGTCCCCTTCAGAGGTTCCAGAAAGGCCATTCATAAGTCTTTAAAAATAGTGGTAAGGCCACTCCAAGGAGTGGTTCTGCCTTCTGAAGTTCGGGTGAGTTAGTCAGGCTAGCAATTCCCTCGGTCAGCCCCGAAAGGTCACCCGAGCTGGTGGCCTACAAATGCATTTGTTTCTGTCTAGAAAACGGTCAGGGCTCAGTTTGCGGGCAGAGACTAGGTCCCCTGACCTACTGCTATGGACAGAGGCATCTGTCAATGTCCCAACTGTCACATAGCCCTAAGTTCCACAGCACATGTTAGAACTTCAGGTAGGACCCCGTGGCACCAGGCAATGTAACCTCCTGCTATTTTTGTTTTCCTGATGGTCAATCAGGCTTCCATTACCAGAGGGAATGTGTACTTCTGTGTACTCTAACCTGTCTTTTGGTCCAGTTCTGACCTGAAGACACTCTGTCTGGTCCCAGTACATTATAGGTGATGGGTATCCTGGCCACACACAGCACACTTCCCCTCCTTAGCCTGATTCAGCCAGAGCACGTCTGCAAAGGGACGGGAAAGCAGGAGGAGTTCCCCTGATGCTCAAGCATTTTCCCTCTTGAGAAGTAGTGAAATCTTTGTTCCAAGTGTGTGCCAAGGACCAGGAAACTGAAGGCCTCTCCACCCCCAGCCCAGCCACATACCCCTCAGTCCCTGAACCTGTAGAAGCTGGGCTGGGGCAATGGTGGCCCTGTCAAATTTCTCCCCTTAATAAAGGCAGCTGGAGAGTTTGGTTCTTGGACAGTTCATAAGTCTTTCAACCTAATTGAACTCAAGCAGATTAAGGCTGACCTAGGCAGTTATCCAGACATTCCAGACAGTACATAGAGACGTTAGCACCTCACCCTAACCTCTGACTTGGCTTGAGAGGATGCAGTGATAATTCTAGGACTGACTATGAGAGACTTTGAGAAAAAGCAAGTGCTAAAGGCAGCTAGGAAATTTGAAGGAAATTTGCATGTGCTGAATGATAGGTATCCAATAAGAGAAACAGCTGTGTCTCCAACTGACCCCACCTGGGAGTATAATGATGCCTATGACAGGTGGGCATGGGAACATTTTCTGGTGTGTATCAAAAATGGACTAAAGTCAGGTCAGCAAAAGGTCATCAACTCCACCAAAGTGCCAGTGATTAACAAGGGGACTAATGAAACTCCCGTAAATTTGGTCGTGTGGCTGAGAGAAGCCATTAGGAATCACCCCATGGTAGACTTCGAGTCATATGAATGGCACAGGCCACATCAAACATATGAAAAAAGCTCCAGCATTTAGTGCAAAAAAGGCTTAAAGGGGTTACTCTAGAAGAGATGGTCTCTACTGCCAATGCAATCTTTTGCACTACAGATTTTGAGCAAAAGCCCAGGCACAGGAGAGGGACACGAGGAAAGATGTTAGACATGCAGGTATTGGCCTCCATAGCTAAGCAATGCCAGCCCACTGCCTCCCAGGTTCCAATACCACCCCCCACCCCGAGTACACAGTCCCTCATTGTTGTGTGTCAGCATTTGTGCAATGGGGCAAAGGTTGTCCTAATGGAAACAGGCCTCCCCGATGGCCATGCTATCAGTGTAAACGAACTGGCCACTGACAGCACTCTGTCCTATGGGGAAACTGAAGAGGAGAACTACCTGCTCCTGCTACCTGGATGAAACAGCCCAGCTGGATGACCCAGCAGCAAAGGATTGCTGGCCCTGGTCTGAAACCCTGGTTGTGCATGGATGTTGGAAGGTGGGCAATACATGTTTTCCTATTTTTGGTGCTGTCTACTCTCTCCTTACCTCTTTCCCTGGACCCCTGGACCAACACACATGCACCGTCATGGGAATGTCAGGAAAACCTGTAGTCAAACACTTCACAGGACCTTTAAGGTGCCTCGGGGACTACTTTTATTGCTCTCGTAACTTTCTAATAGTCCTTGAATGTCCAGCTGTTCTTCTAGGCTGAGATGTGTTGTCTAACGACACACCTTCATAGTCAAGTTCCAGTCATCCAACAATTCAGGTATCTTCTCGTGTTCATAGACACCTTAACCAGGTGGATTGAAGCATATCCCATCCAAGCTGAGAAGGCTTGTGAAGTGTCTACGAGGTTACTTCAGGGGATAATTCCTTGATTTGGGCTTCTCAAATCACTACAAAGTGATAACGGGCCTGTTTTCATCTCCCAAATCACTCAGGCAGCCTCCTAACACTTAGGAATTACTTGTTGTCTCCACTGCACAGGAGGCGCTGTCCTCAGGGCAAGTGGAGAGAATTAACTAACACTCAAAGCAAACTCTCAGAAAACTCATACAATAAACTCAGATGAACAGGAAAGATGCACTGCCAATAACTCTATTACCTCTCAGAATTTCCCCCAAGGCCACCTACATGTTTGAGTTCCTATGAAGTTTTCTAAGAGCGACCCTTCCTTATAACAAAGCCAGCTATAAACTCTGAGGTGTCCTTAACACAGCAACCTGCCACAAGAGTAGCCTAGTGCCAGGAGGCTGCCCATCAGGGTGGACTCATCCAGGCCCAAGGGGAGGAAAGGCTGGTCCCCTTGTGCCTCTCTGGAGACGGAGTTCTTATGCAAAATGGAAGGATAAGTCCTCCAATTCCCAACTCCAGCCAGTCTGGAAGGGTCCCTTCCCAGTCATTCTCTCAACCCCTACTGCCATTAAAGTTCCAGGGCAAAGTGCTTCCATTCACAGGTAAACCTTGGACGCCATGGCAACGAGACCCATCAGATACAGATCAAACAGACAAGCACTCCTGTGAGCTGCTGGACTGTCTTAAGATGGGGTTTCACCGACAGCCCAGGATGGAGAAGGGCTCCACAGTAAACCCCACCCCAGACCCACAACAGTCTTTAAGCTAGTAAATGTTTTCACACGGTTCCTGTGTTTAAAGTAAACTTTCGCCTAGGCCTGTCAGTCCAGAGTTAATACCTCCTGATATTTCCTTTCGAATCTTCCAGTGTGACACTGACTAGCACACACTTCTGAGGGCACTGCAATCTCACAGCTTTGGCCCAGTCGTAGCTAAGCTGTTCCTCTGTTTTGTTTCTTTCAGAAGTCGTCAGGTTACTAATGATCCCAAGCCAAGAGTGCCAACCCCCAATCATCAGTGCCTGGACCTCTCCCACCTTAGTGGACAGCCCTTCCCCACAGAGTAGGATGGCTGTGGATCCCAAAGCCCACATCGGGTCTTGTCGCAGCATAAAGCACCCAGAGACATAGTCGATCAGTAGCCTCAAAGATTTGGGTCCATACACCATCAGTGGGGAACTGCTTGGTAGCTAGCTTAGGGACAGGGGAGTTGTCCCTCCCATGCTTTCAAGGGCCCCCATAGGGGAGATTGGAAAGAAATGAGGGAAGCACTGGATACCTATGGTAAGACCCCAAGCTGCGTATGCACAGACAATAGCCCCCTAGGTCCAGGTAAAGCCAACACTTTGCGCACACCACCTTAAATACATCACAAGTGAGCCTAACTCAGCCATGATTGTAATGGGGTCAACTAATACATTCAACTACCCCCCCCCCCAGCAAGGGGGACAGGATAAAATAAAGGCAGGGAGCATGCCCCAGCATGCTCTCTGGCCTCCTTACTCACTTGCCCTCTTGTCACCCTCCCCTAGTCAGTCTCTTTTGCTCTGCCCTTACTTAGGGGCATCAAGGAGGGCCTCTAGCATGCCAGGGAATGCATGTGCCTTCATGCCCCATCAGGGTCCACTCTGGGCCTACTCCTAGCCCACATGCACTTGGCCTCTTGGCTTCTTGGACTCAAGGTTCCTCAGTTCCATGTTCTTTTCCACGTGGTTGTCTGTATCCAGTTGTAACCCCAGCGTGACTTCCACATGGCTTGGTATGCTTTCCAGAAATAGTGTGTGAACTTTGGAGGCTATAAGACCTGAATATTTCCCTGTCCTTCATAAAACCTCACTTGGATTACAAGATGTGCCTCAGTATGAATTCCTTCAATGTACGAAACAAAGACCAATGCATAAACCACTCCAGAACCGAACCCCTCTTTCTACATACTATTTCTCTTTTCAATAGTGTTCAAATTGGTATTACACTCATCTATTGAATTTTAATTTGGGTTATTTGTATTTCAGTTTCAGAAATTCTAGTTATTTAAAAAAAAGACATCATTCATTTATATTTTGCTTCAGATAGTAAATTTGTGACTTTTATTCCTTTAACAAATTAAGTAAACCCTTTTATTTAGAACATATCTAATCATTTCAATCACTATTTTTATGCATATTTGTTCTTGTTTCTATATAGGTTCAGTAATAAGCTTTTCTTCTTCCTAAGAGGATGATTTTATTTCTCTGCCATTCATTGAGGCCCATTACCCGTGTGGGGCCATTGCCAGGCAGCATTATTTCTAGTTAATTGAAAGCACTGAGGACACAATATCACATGAGTGAAAGTTTACCTTGATTTCAAGTTTTCCTAGAAAATGTAACCATTCAGAAGCTTAGTCAATCAGATCGACCCCTACCTAAACTAGCTTTGTATTTTAAATTTAGTCCTTCTTGTTCTACAATGCTACCACAACTAAAGGCCAATTTCTGACACACTTTTGTTATCAACCTAGCAAACTCTTCCCTGGAGTCATATTCAATAGTAACATTATTTTTTGTTAGCTTATTTTATAAAATTCAAATTTTGCATATAAAAGAACATAATCCCTATTGGCATGATTTTAAAGAAAATGTTATTCTTTTGCCTGTCAATTGTTTCTTCTTTGATAGGTCGATATTTTCACAGGTAGATCCCCTAACTTGAAAAATAAAAAGCCAGAAAAAGAAAGCAGAGGATCTCAATGTCTGCCCTTATTAAAATGGTGACTTTCTTAGATTTAGATTTCATTTAACATCTTCTCAAACTTACAGCAAATTAGCACTGATTTATCACTTGTTTGTTGAAGAGTCCATTTATTTAAAGAGTACAAAGCCAAAGGGAAGAAATAATTTGAAAATCTATAAAAAGATCTATTTTTGAGAACTTCACACTTTGTCCTATGAGCACACATAAGACCATTGAGGAATGATTCATGGGGATCCCGTAAAGATGGCGCCAATGGAGGATTCCTTGAATGAAGAACTGGCTGCTTCATCACCATGCTTACAGGTGAGGTAGCCAGGTTGGGGCCCGTGGATGTGAGACTTGCCGCTAGAGGCTGGCTTCTTCTGCTATTGGTTGATTGTCTGTTGTTTACATCTCTCCATTCCAGGTATGTGCATTCCTGTGTACCTGCACCCCACGATGTCATACTGTGCTCATGTTTCCAGATCCAAGAGTCGATTCAGCAAGTGTGCACACTGCCTTTTCAGTATCACCAACTTTTCCACCATCGCCTTAAGGCCTCTCCCATTGATAAGGAAACGTGTCTGATCTGCCCTTCACCTCCTTTCTGCTGGAGAGGGATGTGGGAAACTTGTTTCTACGTCTCGTCTGTTTTAGGGTTCCTGACATCCTCATTTCTTTTCCTTTTGCTCAGTTCTCTCTCACTAACGATCCCCCTCAGGGAGAGTCAGCCTTCCCTTCCAAAAAATGTTTTCCTTCAAATATTTTTATCTTATTAACCACTAGAGGAAGTGCTCTGTCTAACTTCCTTCCATCTCTAGTTAAGTTGCATGTGTGCTACCACACGTCCATCTATAGTGATGTGGATTTCAGATCGCTGGCCTTGTCATTCTCTTCAGCCGTTTTGCATAATATATGACAAAACAGACATACATATTTAAGAAAACTAGCTGAGTACATTATTTTGAAGTTTACCTTTTCAGACCCTTTCCTCTGCTCTATGGGAAAGTGAGCTGTTGATTAACTCCTCTAAAAGACCCTAGAAAAGCAGATAGATAATAATTGTCTGTCACTAAGAATCTTAAAATTGCTCGATGCTATCGGGAAAAAAAACTCACACTTTACATAGCAAAATTTTTAACTTTCACAGAAGTAGAAAATCAGGGAATTGGAGTTATACTATCCCTTAAAAGTTTTCTCAAAAAAAAATTGTTTTCTCAGTGAAGTGTACACACGACTCTTTTAACTAGTAGAATCTTTGAAATACTTCTTGAGTTAGACTGGGTTTTCCAGTAAAGTAAACTCAGTGATGCATGTATATATAGCAAAAGAAATTTATATCAATAATCGGCTCACCCAGTTGTCGAACTGGGCATGTCTGTTAGGTAGCTGAGAGAAAGGACAGGGAGGTCATCCCTCCCATGCCTGCACAGGCCCCCTACAGGAGATGGGGAAGAAAAATCAAGTGATCATTAGCTGCCCATAAAGACCTTAACTGTGTATGCTCTAATTCAGGCTCCCAAGCCAGGTGCGCATTATACCTGGGTGACCCAATCTAGGCCCAGGTGGGCTTAATTCAGCCAATGGGTCAACCAATACCTTCAACCATGACTACCAGCCAGAGGTTAAAATACCTGGTGGCGGGAAGGCGGTCTCTTTTCATCCTGCTCCTGCGCCTGCTCAGCAGTGCTGCAGTCTCTCTGGCCTCAGTTCACCATGTGTGGGCACACAGTCCCACAAGGTTGCCCGTGTTCAGTTGTGAGCACCAGCGTGGCATTGGCATGGTTTGGAACACTTCCCTGAAATAGTATGGACTCTTTTGTAATAGCATGCAAAACCCGAAACTTCTCCTGACCTTCCTAAAAAGTCACTTGGATTACAAACCAGGTTTCCTTCAGCATGAATCCTTTCTCACATGAAGCCATGAACTGAGGTTTTACCCACTCGAGAAACATCACAAGTCCAGTCTGGTTCAAGCCTGTGGGTCAGCGGTAAGCTGGCAGTTTCTCCTGACTACCCTAGCTGTAGTGGCAGAGGAACAAGAATCAGGAAGACGATGCAGGGACATCACAGAAGAATGAAATAGTGATCAACTGAATTAATCTAAGGCAGGCAGGCCACTGTGGATCGGTCCTGTGATTGGTAGGCTACATAACAGATGAACCAAAGGATGATGAACCAGATGTAGGAACCAAACCCAGCAGTAGAGTGATCTAACTTCCACACATTGTCAATTTATACTAGAAGAACTAAATTCTATACAAGAACTCTCTCAATCATATCAAGGCCATAACCACATTAAGAGAGCTATTCTCCCCACAACTGTTTAGCTGCTTTCAAAAAAGATCCCATCCAGTGCAACTGGGCAGCAAGGGGAGCAAAGTAAGCAAGTCCCCAAGGAATCTTGAAAATCGATTTCTGACTTGGGAGACGGGGCTTGGCACCTCATCAGACTTGATCAGAAAGCATACGGTAAGGCCAGCAGACAGACCTGGAACTATCGATTGTTTTTTTATTTGTTGGTTGGTTGGTTTTATTATGTTTTGGTGGGGTTTCTCCCCTCATTTTTATTTTGCCCTCTGTCTATATAAGATAGGTAGGATGAACAATGCCGAGGAGAAAACAGCCAGACCAGTGGTTTGGGTGGGAGGGGGGTGTGAGACATCGGCAAGGAGGGGGCGGGTAGGGGGAGTGTGGAGCCAACAAACTCAGAGATAAAGGAATAACAAGAGATCTAAAATTGATGGTGAGGAGGGGGTACGATGCCAGTGGGGTTTGATCAAGAGTCGTGTATCTGAGAGGAAATATGGAAATACCAAGAGGTGAATGGAAGGTGAGCGTGAGAGTGGGAGAGGAGGAAGGTCAGAGGAAAAAGGGGAAAGAAATAAGCCAGAGCTCTTTATAGAGAGAGGAACAGCTATAGGCATATATATGTGTGAATATATTAATTTATAGTGAAAGGGATAGAGACCAATGGACATATATTTATGTTAAGTATTAAGATAGCAGATGGACTTTGGGCCTCATTCCTTAACACAAGAATACTTTGTTTTGATAACCTGGCACTCTTTGATGTAAGCCAGCAGGATAAGAGCCAAACAGGATCCCTGAAGACAAAATGGGTTCAAAAGCAAATGTGGTTAAGTGAGTGGATAGTGCCGGGTATCAAAAGATATAGTGTCTGGAGTCTTAAAGGCTTGAGGTCAAAAAACAGCCAACTAGCAGGGAAGCAAATAAGCCCACATGCAATAAGCACATCAGCCTGTGTGATCATGAGCTGTCAACAGGGACCAAGTATCAGGCATCAAAAGATTTGAAAAACCTTTATAGATAGCAAGTATTATTATAAGATTTTACTTTGCCTCTCAAGCTGCCCTTTAAAATATCCTTTCAAATAATGATGGCAACCTGTGGTTAGGGCACAAACCAACCCATGGGAAGGGTATTGTTTGTGTCTCCATGGGAAAGGGAGAGTGAGAGTAGACCTAATTTCTGGCTTGCCAACCCACAAGGGCAATGCTCCTGATCAGAGAAGCTCATTCCCATAGAGGAGTGTGGGCACAGTCTCAGAGGAAGGTATGATGCCCTCTCCCGAGATGCCAGCATTTCAGAGGACAGCTCTGAAAATAGAGTTTGGGGAGAGGGACTGGTCTGACCTGTACACATAGGAGCACAGCAGACCGGGGACAGAAGTGAAGCCACCAAGTCCCTGAGGAATCCCAATCGTGGACTTCTGACTCTGGGGGCAGCACTTGGCACCGCATCTGAACTGGCTGGCGGTTACTCACTCACAAGGGGGTCACACTGCAAGTCTAAGGTATGACAGGGGGTGGGGAGACACTAGGCCGCTCCACCCCTGACTTCAGGAATAGCAACGTTGAAATATAGGATGCTTGCCTTTCAGACATGAATGGGGCTCTATGTCATGATCCCTGTTAGACTGGTGACTATCTTTATGTTTTTTTTTAAATTTTAATCCTTTAATCCTTTATTTTATCATCATTATTTATTTTCTTGGAATGTATGTATACAAGATAGGCAGGATAGGCAATCTTATGAAGACAGTGAATTATGAAGTTAGTGAATTAGAGCTCTATCCACTGATTTACTTTAAAAAATAATCTCTCACACCAAGGGACGACAAAATCATATTGCTGGTCTGCAATTCATGGTTTTGTTGTTGTCTGCTGCCATATTCCTGACTGACATCGATGTATTAGAGAGAGAAGTAGTTACTGAACTTGTGTGGCAGACAGTTCTGCAGCCTTCAAATGTGAGCTAAATGCACAAGTCTGAAAAACCCGCTCAATTACTAGTGATAAAAAATACAATTTAGTATTGTTTCACCTATGGTCAGGCGAGGCAATCCGACTCTTACATTACATTCCTCCAAAGCCGGTTAAATATTCCAAGTGTGTGTTTTTGAGGTAAAAGAATGTTTTTGCACATTTTACTTAAATGAACAGCACCCTGCAAAGGATTGAATAGGGATGGAGATTTGCGTGTACTCTAAGAAGGACGGTTTAAATACGATAGCAAAACAATAGCAACATATAGCTAACAGGTTGTGGTCAAGTAGATTTCAACTCCTAGTCACTCAAAATATGGAGACGACCAGCCTCCTTGGGTTTCTAAGGCTGCTTCATTATGGAAGCAAATAGCAAATAGCCTTATCTTTTTTCCACTGAGTGGCTGGTGACTAGAACCACCAACATTTGCGTTAGCAGCCTTGCTCTTTAACTCCTGTATGAACAGGGGCCTTGTAGTTGTGTGCTCCAGGGACCAGAGGCACTTCCGTCAGAATTGTGAGTGAGGAAGCAGAGCTACGCATTTCCTAAAGTTTTCAGGTACTGTTACGGGGATTTTAGAATAGCCTGCGGTAGCCTCAGATCTAGACAGATATAAACTTGTGAATTAGTACTAAAGCTATTTGGACATTGCTTTGATTTTAAATACAAAACATGTCTGGCCTGAAGGGGAAATTGTACTTCAATACTCCTCCCAACACATCCCACACCTCTTGCTGAATTTAGTCATTACATTTTGCTGGTGCCGTTTCCCCTTACCTTTGTCATTCTTTTAAAAATTAAGAAATTAAACTCATGGGACAAAGGTAATGGATGTGACTTAGAAGTTGTCTTAATTGCATTTGGTGCGAGATATCCTATATTAGATATTATAGCACATGTTGAGTGCCAGACACTTTTTAAAAGAATTTTAAATATATTTCAACCTCACAGTCCTCCTAAGAAGAAGCTCTTATCTTCTTCATATATCTGCAGGAACTTGGGGCATAGAAAAGCTCGAAGGAAAATGTATTGAAACCCATACAGTTCAAGTTCAGAGATTGTGATTTTAACGAGGGAAAGCGTTTATCAACCAAATAAAAGCAATATGACAGTGCGGAGGAGTCCAATTAACAATGACGCTGGACAACAGATGTAAGTGGACATTATCCCAAGCAAAGTAGTGACAAGGTTCATCTCCACTTTGTGCTGCCTCACGTTTACTGATGCATTCATTGTGAGGCCAGATGTTGTTATTATTGGTAGGTGACATCCAATCATTTCTCACTCATCGTCACCCTGTGTACAAGAGCATGAACCACTGGCCCAGTCCCGAGCTATGCTCACAATTGTTCTTATGCCCAAGCTAATCGTTACAGCTATTGTGTCAATCTATTCAATTGACAGTCTGCCTCTCTTCCCTGCCCCTTCACTCTACCAAGGAAGACATCCTTTTCTATGGACTGGTCTCTCCTAATACATTCAAAATACATGGAATTAATTCTTGCTATCCTTGCCTGAAAAGAACATTTGGGTTTTACTTCTTCCAAGACAGATTTGTTTGTTCCTTTGGCAGTCTGTGGTGCTTTTAGTGTTCCTCGCCTGCAACATAATTCAAATGCAATCTTTCTTCTTTGGTATTCTTCAGTCAATGTCCAACTTTCACATACATACAAGGTGATTCACATACATACATGGCTTGGGTGACGTGCAGCTTAGTCTTCAAGTAACACCTCCTTGCTTTTCAACATTTAAAAAAAGTCTTATGTAGCACATTTACACAATGGTTGATAGCTTGACTGCTGCTTCCATGAGCATTGATTGGTTCCAGATAAGACATTTAAATTTGAAATTTAAATTTAACATAAAATTACCTAATTGTAGTACTATAATTAAAATATATTCAAACACAAACCACATCTACAGACACAGCAGAGAGTAGAATTGATCTATAGAGTATCGAAGCTTCAAATCTTTTGTTTCTTCCTACTTATTTGGGCTTTCTTTTATTTTTAAACAGTTTTATTGGTATAATTCATATCTCATCCAATCCAATAGTTCAATCATCTTATAAAGTGTTGTACAATCATCACCACAATCAATTTTAGAACATTTTCTATTTTCTTATATTCATTGTTATTGGTTCCCCACGCTACCCCCCGCCCAACCACCCCTAATAAGCTCTCAAGAAACTCTGAATATAGTTACTGTCTCTATAGATTTACCTATCCTGATTTTATAAAGACATACAAAGAATCAACACAAAGTGCAACAAGAATAACAAAATAAAACATAAAAATCAGCAAGTGCTTCAAGTCCTCCTCATACAACCACAGTTCCTCAGTAGCATATTAATATATAATCAACAGTTCTATCCCTAGTAAATACATTCCTTAACTGCCACTATAATACAAAATATGATTGCTATTAAGTATACTAACTTAACTACATATATTCATATGTCCCCCGATTTCTTATTAGAGGAAATGAACTACATCCTATCTACTTAGAAGAGTTTCTCTACAGTGAGAATGAAGTTCAACTTCATCAATTCCTATAGCATAGTCTCCTATGACAATATGAATTTAATAGTGAAAAGTCAAAACAAAATAAGGAGTGTCAGACATGTTAACCTTATGCCAAAGCAACATTGCTGCTAGACTGCCGATCAGATTAAATGAGATTTAAGGTAACATTACTATGTAGTCTTCTGATGAAAATACATCTAAAATTTATTTCTTCTTTATTCAATAGAGTTACTTACTAAGAAGGTCTTTCCTGGACACTTGTCTGGCAAAATCTCATTTATAGAGAATAACTAAACCTTAGCTCATTCCTATAGACTCCAACAGCTGAGAGTTAGAATTTTCTCACATATGGAAATTTTTCAATAAAGAAAGGATATGAAGCAGCTGTAAGTCAAATCCTGTGTTATTCTGTGTGCAAAGTAAATGTTGAAGTAAATGAGATGAAAGGCTCTGAGCTTTAAGCAATCAGTTGCAATGAATGGGTTCATGAGGGAGCTTTATGATTAAGCTGGAAGTAGGTTCCACACTGCATATAATCCCAGGCTTAACCAAACATCTTTTACTCTGGACTTAGGTAAGAGGACCCACCATATATTCTAGTTAAACTCTAAGAAAGAGCCATTCCAGTTACTTTACTATTTAATAAAGGAGAAATATGCTACTTGGCTAAGCAATTAGAGATGCAAAGTCACTTGGTAAAGGTTAAAATAGAATATTCGAGGGCTTCAACAGAAATACAGGAACAAGGATCTTTGAAAAATGTGTCTTTACAATGAGAAATTTGTCAAAATTCATGAAAATCAACATAGGAAATTAACCAAATTTAAAACATTGGAAATCAACCAAAGCCTTATACAAAAGTTTGATAAGATAATATTTTAAAATCATTGAATATCTGTAATAGTGTGCTTAGAAGCTTTTGACCATGTCTGATAACCAACTCTCCTCTACAACTGTGTAGTAGCCTTAAAAACCGACAGCCTTGTTTGTCATTATGATAACTTTGAATATCTGCAACCTTTAGTCACTAGTGGATGGAGAATAGGTTTAGATCACCTCATCAAATCTATTCTTAGATTATTGTCATTCTCTGTCCTCGTTCAAAGGCTATCTTTTGCTTTGACCTGACATGACTCCCTCATTGTAAACAGCTTTTCCCTGTTTTTTTTTTTCTTTTCTAAAAACAGCGTTGATTGTTGATGTTGCCTGAGCAGTGATAATAGCATAAAAAAAATCTTAGAGGAAAATCTGGAATCTAAGATGTTTATCTTATCCAAAATCACTGCCATCAAGTTGGCTCAAACTCTTAGGGATATTACCAGACAGGAGAGAACTGATCATTTGGATTTCTGAGGCTGCAAATCTTCTTACAGAGTACCTGGTGGGTACAGAAGTCACTGAGCTACCATGGATTTTAGGATGGCCATAAAGAATGTATAAGCTCTACCATATACTTGAAATTTTAGAAAGAAATGAATATAAACAGAGCTATGTACATATCAGGAAAGCCCTGAAAAATCTCCAAATTCTCAATTCTGCAGGCTCTGTGCAAGCAGAAAGCGGAGGTGAAAATAGAAGTTAAATAACCTTCTAAAGTGTTGAAAGTATGCACCAATAGGCAGACAGAACCTCATGGCAAAGTCTAGGAGACCCATTAAGTTAAGGCTTTAAGGATAAGTCTATCCAATCATTAATTAACCGGAGATTTTTGTAGCAACACATGATGAAAAACACAGACATTACAGAATTAGTTCAGATTAAAAAAACCTACAAAAAAGTAAACATTATAAATAGCCGTTCCCAGAGAGGGGAAAATCTGAGCCTCATAATTACCATATATTTTAAAATATTTAGTACTCACCACCCCAAATAACAGTACAAAAGGCATCCAAGCACACAAGGGAAACAAACAATAAAACTGTCTATGAGGAATGTGCTTACTAGACAAGGACTTTAAATCAGTGACTGTAAATAAATTTTTTTAAACTAAAAATTTATGTCTAAAATTATTTTCAATGATGTCTCGGTAAATAGGAAATATCACTTAAAAGATGGAATCTATAAAAGCAAATCAAATAGATATTCTCATAGCAAAGTAAAAAAACCAGCAAAAACATATGACCTTCAGATCCCCTATCTGGTTCATAACCATGGTCAGTTAAGGAAACGTTTTCTTGTTTCTCTGTGGTTATGTCAGGATGCAGAAAGAACGTATTCTAAAAGGGGTCTTGATACAAATGGAATTGCAGCCTTTTATACAAGGTGTCTTTAGAATAAGAGTACCTTGTGCAAATTGATTTTACAAGCTGTTCTGCACTGAGCTAAGCATGTGCACAATTGACTATTGCTAAATTAACTTTTAAAGAGTAGAAACACATGACTGAAATCAGAAATAAAAAGGACCTATCTTAAATGAAGAGCAGGATAATAAGGAAATATTATAAACAAATATGTGTCAACAAATTAGATAACCCCGATGTACTGAAAGGGGCCTTGGTGGTGCCATGGGTTAAGTGTTGGGCCGATACCCACAAGGTCAATAGTTCAAATCACTAGCAACTGTGTGAGAAAAGAATGAAGCTGTCTCTTCCCATAAAGAATTACAGTCTCAGAAAATGTAATGAGTACTTCTACACTGCCCAATATAAGGTGAAGTAGAACAATTTCTAGAGCAATGTTATATTATTAAAATTGACTCAAGAAGAAATACATAATCCAAATATTTATAATAAGAGGGTGGTGAGGAGGAGATGAGTCAGTCAGGGTTCAATGTAGCAACAAGGAAACCCACAACCTTCCTCTAGTTCATAAACGCTTCCTCCCCCAAGTATCATGGTCCCAATTCTACCTTGCAAACCTGGATAGACCAGAGGATGTGAAGCGGTACAGATGGGAACTGGAAACACAGGGAACCTAGGACAGATGAACCCTTCAGGACCAGCGGTGAGAGTGGTGATACTGGGAAGAATCTACATATAACCTTCTCTCTGGGGGATGGGAAACAGAAAAGTGGGTGATGGTAGACGCCAGGCAGTGTAAGATAAGATAAAATAATAATTTATAAATTATTGAGGGTTTATGAGGGAGGGGGAGAGGAAAAAGGAAAATGAGGAGCTGATTCTAGGAACCCAAGTGGAAAGTGAACTTTGAGAATGACAAGGGCATCAAATGTATAAATGTGCTTTACACAATTGATGTATGTACGGATTGTTATAAGAATTGCATGAGCTGCAATAAATTTAAAAAAAAAAAGAAATGTACTTAAATTAGTGTTCAATAAAAACATCGACAAGGAAGATCTAAAGGCCAAATAGCTTCACTGGAAAATTCTACTAAACAGTTAAAGAATGAACAGCAATCCTTTGTAAACATTTCTAAAAAGTGAAAAAAAAGAAGAAAATTTTGACTACCCTGGTCAGGGAAATTTTTGCATAATAGCAAAACTAAAGATATCACAGACAAGGCATCACAGACAAATCAATTCTAATATTAGAATGGAGTTTAACTTTTCAAGTTACTAATAGATGTAGCATTTTAAAAAATGTTATGGACTATGTGTGCTTTCTTAGAAAAGACATATTTTAACTTTTCTGATATTTACCACTTATCTTCTCTGTTGAACCTTGGGAATTATATATTTTGAATAGTATTAGTCTAAGTATTATTTTGATGATCTCTTCCATTTGTAGGAGATGAAATGTAGGGACCCATTACAAATGTTGATATTGTTAAGGGTATGGTTGCTCCTTTTAGTTCAACTCAAAATAAGAATTGTGATTCTTGTTTTTATATTTCAATTCTGGAAATAGTTTAACTGTGGAAGTTATCTGAAGACAATCTCACACTTTGTAGTACTGTAGAGGTCTATAATTTTGCTCCAGTTTCTCCAAGACCACTACAGAATGAATTTACTTTATACTCAAATAAGAGGCATGCTAAAAGGAGTCAATGCATTTTTAGACAATCTGCAATTTTTTTTTCCTTTAAAAAATGTTTCTGTTCCAAATAAATTGAGGTCATATCTAAGTCCTGGTGTTGTGTGGATGAGAAGCAGCAACCAGTTATGAAGGCAGGTGATAGATCAATTAATTGCCTAGTGTGTTAACATTTCTCCATTTCGAATCCATTCTCACAGTAGTCCAGCAGAGTAACTTTGCTATCTGGATTCATGTTTTCACCAATTAAGAACCTGTAGTTTGGTTTTTCAATTAGCAAGTTACCAAGAATGAGCTTGATTTGTTCCACAACCCCTGTCATAAAAGGTTTTTACAATTTCTGGTTTCTGTTCTTCAAGTTTGCCAACGATTGACTTCACATAGTCTTTGACCTTGCAGACTCCTTTCTAATACTGGTTTCAATATTACCTTCTGTCCCACTGACCATCCAGTCCCCCTCTTCCAGACACAGCCCATCCATGATCTTCTGGATCTTATTGATATCAGAGAACATTTTATCGGGGCTGATGAAGTCATGGTAGGTAACCATGATGGCGGCTGGAGGGAGGGGACCACAGCACTAACTTTGCAGGAGACCAGCGCTTACTGTGTATGTAGGTGTAATCAGGACTGTGCTTGGGAGAGGGAAGGAAGTAAGTGGGGAAAAATAGCTTTTTCTATAATCTTGACAATAGTATTTTATTATAAATCAACAAATTCTTCTCTTAGTTTATAGAACCTTTCACTTATAAAGTGTCTTTTGATTAATTCTTAAAGCCATGTAAGGTTTCATTTTTCATATCTTCATATCAAAATAATTTGATTATTTCTGGCCTACAAAAGAATGACTGCTTAGTTAAAAACTTATGTGTTTATGTATATTTATGTATTTGTCATTTACTCATGACCCACAGGTTGAGAATCACTGTCCAAGCACCTCCAAATAAGGTCCGCAAGTTGTGACTTGATTGACAGGCTAAATTCTACCCCTTTACTCTTAAGTATCAAATTGACATCAGATTATGTAACTACCACATTCATCTTGTGGTAATTTTAGTGCTATAGATTTTCATTGGGCATTACCAAGATTCTCTCATGCAAAATAAGAGAGACAATTGCAGAAATGCCATTTTTTAAGCACCTCATTTACGAAGATCAGGATCTTTTAAAATACATTAATGTGTGAGTGTAAAAAAAAGTTTGAACACCTCTGCTTCAAACCTGTTACTTTTAGATACTGGCAAATTGCCTGTGCCTCATAGCTCCTCTATTAATAACAGAAGGAAATGTGACCTGGCCCTGTGTCATCTCCTAATTGATAATATTGTTGCAACCACTTAGTCAATCCATATCCTCAAGGATTTATCACTGTTTGATGGCATAGTAGTTAGGTAACTTCAAGGTCAGCAGTTCAAAACCATTAACCTCTCAGAGGGAGGAAGATGAGGCATTCTACTTCCATGAAGAGTTACAGTCTCAGAAACTCACACAGGCAGTCCTGCCCTGTTCTATAGGGTCACTATCAGCTGAATCAATTAGACATCAGTGAGCCTGGTTTCGTTTTTGGAAATAAGTGTCTCATAGTGATCCTATGGGACAAACTGCCCTTTGGGGTTTTTAAGGCTTTCAGCTTTATGGAAGCAGACTGCCCCGGAAAAGCTGGTGGGTATGAACCCCCAAGCCATATGCCACCAAAGTTCTTCTTGATAATGTGTCCAAATCTCACGTTTTTCATTTTCAAGGAACATTCTATCTAATCTTCTTTCAAGACAGGTGGTTCTTTCCTCTGACAGTCCATGTAATTAATAAACAATATTTTTCCAACAACATAATTCAAATGTATCAATTCTTCAGTCTTCCCTTCTTACTGCCCAACTTTCATATGAATATAAAGCAATTAACTACAGTTTCAGTTAGGCTGACCATAGTCCTTAAATTGACATCCTTGCATTTTAAAGATCTTTTGCAGCAGATTTGCCCAAATTAATACATTCCTTGATTTTTTTCACTGCTACTTCCATTAGCATTGATTGCTTATCCAACTATACTAAAATACTTGAGTCTCAATATGTTCATGATGTTTCACAATGGTCTAGGTGTAAGGGTTTTTTTGTTTTCTTTATGTTCAGTTGTAAACCATATTAAGTGCAGGAATATTTGTCTTATTATTAAGTGTTTGCATCCCTTTTACTTTTCAGGAGCAAGAAGATTATTTATTCTAGATAATTAAGGTAACTAATGAGTCTTTTGCCAATCCTCATACTGCATTCTTATTGTTATAGTCTAGCTTCCAAAATTATTTGTTTGGCATAGAAATTGAATAGGTATGGTGAAAGAATAAAGCCCTGACACATACCTTTCCTAATTTTTATTTTACAAAGAATTATCTTGTTCTGTTTGGACCACTACTTATTATTCTATGTATTGATTCTCCATGAACACAATTAAGTTTCTGGAGTTCCCATTTTCTATAATGCTACGACATTGTGTTATTATCCACACCACTGGATACCCTTGCATAGTACATAAAATTAAAAAAAAAACAAAACCAAAAAACTCTTTGTCAAATAAATTGAAATAAAATGTAAGCACCTTTGCTTCATTCTGCTTAGACTTCCCCAGTCATATGCTTTTAAGTCCTACCCCCTCATCTTTATGGTAAAATGCTTGAGAGGGAAGACATTTCAATTTCTCTGTATCTATTTCTCCTAATTGTCTATATTCACGCTTGTCTCGAGGAAGACACTCACAGGTTAACCCCTGCCTGTTCCTGAGGCAAAAAAGGAAAGAAAGACTTGGCTGAATGATATAACCAAATGGAGAAAGAACACATTAGGTACAAACATGATATTGCCTGAAGAATAATACAGCAAAACTCTACCATAGCCCACAATTGTATGACAATGATGGTTAAAACAATCTTGTAAACCTAGACTCATTTCCAAGCATATATTTTACTAGCAGAGTGGAGAAATATTCCAGCTTCAGATTTTCTCTCTATCTGGAAACACTATTTTCATGGTACATTTAGTAAATGCTTTATTATAATTGAAGTTCTATGAAACTACATATTATGCAAATAAATTAATTATCATTTGTAGCATCACAATGGCTAGTAAATCAATCCATAATTATATGACATTTAATATAAATAGAATAACACTCTTTAAATTTCCCTGCTGAAGTGCTAATGCATAATGTGCTCGGTAGCAAAGCAACAAAATAGTAAAAGGCGAAGTCACATTACATGCTGAACTAGGTGTCCTGAGCAGAAAATGAAGCCCCAGTGATTGGGAACTTCTGCTCCAAAGCCTTTTGAACACTCTGAAGAACTGCTTAGATATACTTTCATTTATTCAATAAACTTTTATTTTCATAATCAGTAGCTGACATCTGAGATGAAAACAGATTAGATGTTGAAACCATCTTCTTACCTTTCATCCTTTCCTGAATTGCAATATTGTTTCCAAGGCATCTCTTAAACCTAGGGGTTACTTTGGCAAAAGAGAAGAAAGGTTAAAAATTAAAATGAAAAGGAAAAAATAACCTAACATTATTTTACTTGCAAAAATCTACCGCTAGTGGTCCTCTCCTAAGCATTTCAGTGGGAAGATCATCTCGAGAAATCAAGATTTAACTCAGCTCTGAGGACAGACATCAGAAGAATCTGGGGAGACTGCAAGCATAACATATCAATAGGGAACCATCCTTATTTTGTGTTTCTTTATCTCCTCTGGATCACTGTCTGAGGATCCTGTAATCCAAAGAACCCCTGTAGTTCAAACATCCCAGAATGCATCCAACTTATCCCAGAGGTCACATACATTGAAAAGTCTTCAATGGGTAAAGAAGCCATGTTGGTTTATTTTGTATTTTATTTTATTGCTACAATAGAAATTGAATATGTACATATACACAAGAAACTATAATATGAAGAGCAAATGGAATGTATAATGAGATGTGGCTTTGACATGCTTGGCTGGCAATGTTTTCTCCATTCCTTAGTAAATCAGAATGGCAACAACATGCTGTCAAATTGTAAGATAAATAATAATTTCTCTAAGTCTCAGGCATTCTGAACCTTTAAATGAAAAGAAAACCTATTTAGAAGCAGATGTAGTTTGTGGACTGTGGTCACAAGAGCACAGTACTAACAATGGGGGGCCTTGGCGCACCAAAATACCCATCTAGTGCCTTGGATACTTCATTTGAATATTTTAGTTTTAAAATATTTGACATGAAGATTTGAAAAGTTATAGGTTTTGTCTCTGGTAAAATGTTGCGTGAGATTAATTAAAATTAAAATAATAATTGTTATTAATTACCAAACAAAAACATTAGTTCCCAACAAACTGGGAGTGAGATTTTGATGCCCCTACTTCTGAAAACCTGAAGAGCTGAACTCTAAAGTAAGGGCATTACTAGTAGAAAATCTAGATCCTGGCTTTTTCACTTAATCATCTAACTTTCAGCCTCATCCATCTTTGATTACAACTGTACAGATTTGCCTGTCATGAAAATTATTTCTTTTTAAATTAGCATTACTCGCTTCACTTTGAACATGTCAGATGAGTATAATTTATAATAAGATGCAGAGATGAGATATCTGAGAAACTCACCCCCATGCTCATACCTCTGCTATTCAGTGGCCATTCATTTCTGAATGTGTATCCCTGGGATGCACCTTTATATTTCATTGTCAGAAAGAAAACCATAAACACCTGTCGTAAAGTGAAATTACTTAATATGGCTCTTTTAGACATGTCTTTATAATTCCCTTTAAATGATCAGGTGGAATCATTTAAATTGGGTGTGTGAAACACTAATAGAAATGACTCATCAGTTTTTCGATTGCACTTATTTTTTATAAGAGTAAGACATTGCATACGCAGGCAGAGAGAATCCTGTTGACCATCAAGAAAGAAGAGCCACGAGTGGGACAAAGGTAAGATCCCTGTTTGAAGTAGCAGAAGCACCAGAGGCTCCATGTTAGTCTGGCTAGACTAGAGAAACAAATCCACAGAAACTCATGTGTATATAAGAGCGAGTTTTATATAAAGGGTGACTGTACATTCAGAAAGCATCCAAACCAGTGCTGCCCAAGCCCACAAGTCCAACATTAACTCATATGTCCAACACCAATCCACGAAGTTCTCCCCAATCTCACAAAACACTCACAATGATGCCGACTGCAGAAGGAAAGACATATCAGTGAGCGTGTAAGCATCTCAGTGCTGGCAGGGCTGCTCCAGCACCCAAGGCTGCATCAGGGTACGTTCATGTGACTTATCCTCAGGGATGTCTCACAGGAAGTGATCCTTGCCAGCTGAAGCAGGGTACTGGTTAAGCAGCTGCACCCTGCTCTAACCATCAGAGATCAAAAGACCCAAGAACTAGAAAGGCCAGCCTCAAAGAGCCATTTATCTCTCCACCCTTCAATTAATTCCACATGTGTTTATCAGTCAGGTTAGCACAATAAACCTTAACTATCTCACTCCAGGTTGAGTTTAAGAAACAGAATAAAGAGAAGCTCCAAGACCATGAGGAAGAGTAGCAGTTAGATTTCCTGGACAATGATGGCAGAGGACAAGGGACCATCTAGTTGAAAGGTCAAAGATCAGAGAGACATATCTACCATTATGGTTGAGAAGAGACACCATAGACAAAAGGACTGCCTCCTTTTTGATAATCTGTTAGCTCTCCCACTGAACCCTCATAACATGAGTATGAGTATTGATTTTGAGTTTTTTGTGGCTGTGGGAGTTACACAATTTCATGTCAACTTGATATATATAAAATGTAGGTGTGGAGTCTACCCTATCAATAAGGTCACAGCCTGATGGTATCTCCTTGTGAGCATGGCCTTCTCGTTAGGAGGATCCAAGGAAGCTCTCGCTCTCGCTCTCGCTCTCGCTCTCGCTCTCGCTCTCGCTCTCGCTCTCGCTCTCGCTCTCGCTCTCGCTCTCGCTCTCGCTCTCGCTCTCGCTCTCGCTCTCGCTCTCGCTCTCGCTCTCGCTCTCGCTCTCGCTCTCGCTCTCGCTCTCGCTCTCGCTCTCGCTCTCGCTCTCGCTCTCGCTCTCGCTCTCGCTCTCGCTCTCGCTCTCGCTCTCGCTCTCGCTTTCCTTCTCCTTCCCCTTCCTGATGGTGAGCCACTCTGTGCCCTGCCAGAGCTCTGTATGCTTCCATCAACATTGGATCCACAGTACTTTGCACCCACTGACCTGTGATCTTCCTGCATTCGGAATCACTGCCTGCGTTTGCGTGAGTTTGAAGAGGGACTTAGGCACTAGTATTGAACTTATGGACGTGATCTCAATTGGGCTGGGATGTTTACTTAATCTATAAGTACTTCTTGATATAAAGCTCTGTCTTACACATATATGAGTTTCACTGGATTTGTTCCTCTGGTCAATTTGGCCTAGGACAATGACCATTGCAATAAATTATTGAAGCTAGCAGAGAAGCAGAGTGTCATGTGAAGGATGGTGTCAGAAAAGAGTAAAAGAAGTTGGATGGTAAAGGTAGACCTCATGAAAACTGGCTGCGGGCTGTTATGGAGATGGATCCCCTCTTCCCCTGCCCTTGTGTAGCCATAAGGAGGGTCGGGTGTAACTTCCACCCTATTTTCTCACAAACAAACAGGAAAATACATAACTAGTAGAAACTAATATTCAGAAAACGTTTCAAACATTGTCTCTCTTCAAGACAAGCTAAAGGTAAAAATATTCCAGAAATCCCAAAGTTGCAAGTTTTACTTTTTGTCCCTCGTTCACTTCCACAGCCAATCTACTCATATAATCCTACTGACTATCCAAATGACATTTTAAAATTTTATCATATAGGATATTCCTTAGGAACTTTCAGTTTTTCTTTTTTAAATATAATTCTGGTAAATATGCTCTCCACCTCTTTTGTATATTTTGGAACATATACCATTGTCTTTTTTACTCCATAATTTCCTGTGATAAACTATCATCTCAATTAGAAATTAAACTATTACTAGGAGGGAAAAAAAGGGACCTGAAGAAACCTATTTTGCTAGTTCCATTTGTTGTGGGTGATTCAGAAAGAGCCATAGAATGGTGATACAATAAATTCATCAGCCAGAAATAGAAAAATCCTTTCCCAGGAAAATATCATAAGGTTTTATGTGATAGTAAATAGTGTAAAAGTCAAGCCAATTTTTAAAAGTATGCTTATTTTATGTGAGGAATTTTGTGTAAACCTACTTGGATAATAGTCTTAGGGGGTGATGTGTATTTGTTCTTAAGAATTTACAAGAGGCAGTTTTCCTCCAGTTTTTTGGGTGGTGGCCGCCGCTGGGTTCCGGCTCGCAGTCCGCTGAGCAATTGATTTACACTACATTGTATCACAAAACTGAACAAAATTGTCACGGGTCAAAAAAAAAAAGAATTTATAAGAGAGTTTGAACAATCCTGGCTGGTAGAGAAATTGAACCATATATCATATTTATAAACTTTTATGATCAGAAAACATTTTTGAGCAGAAAGCCCATTAAAATCCCTTGGATCCTGAGTTAGGAAAGCCCAAAATGACCCAGTGTCTAACGACTTCATGGAAAAGGGCAGAGTTTCCCAAAGAATTGGGGTCCCTTAACTTTCATGTAGAGAAGACATGGATTGAAATAAAACATAAGGGGGGCAGGCAAAAGAGAGTTAGGCAGATTGATGAAAGGAGTAGTGCATGGTCACATGAGATATGTTGAATTCCACAATGTGGAATGCACACAAAAAAGTTAGAAGGGGGTCATGGATTAAATTTCATAATCCAAAAGGTTATCCCACCTTGGATAAGACATTATACTTTTGGCAGTTATGTAATGATGCAATTATCCACCTTTATGTTATCTGATGTGAGCAGTCAATGAGTTGAAGCTTGGGATTCACTACCCTTAATCACGTCATAGCCCTGAACCCATGTGATGGAATTTTCCCTGCAGCGTGGTCTGCATTGCCTTTGATGCTACAAAAGATCAGAGGAGCGAAAAAGGAGAAGAAATCAGAGGTACCTCCTACTACAAAGAAGGGATTGGAATAAAGCATATCTATTGGGCACAGGGAGAGGGGGCAAGGTCATTATATTGCAAGACTTCTGATCACAGGGGCCTTCCTCCAGAATTGATGGAGAGAAAAGGCTTGCTCATGTAGCTAGTGCCCTCAATTTGACCTTCTATTTTTGTAAATTGTGAAAGAATAAATTTCTACTTTTTAAAAACAGTTACCTGTGGTATGTCTGTTATAGCAGCATTGGAGATTAGGGCAAGGTCACAAAAGACCCAGGATAATCCATAAGCTCTATTACTGTGGAACATAAAATTGGCTCTGACATAAAATTTGAAGAAGCTGGATGCAACCTTTCTTAGGAAAGTTATTAATTGGTCCTTAAACTCATTTCAGACATTAGTGGAGATAAGACTTAGAACAGTCCTGACCCGTCTAAGATGAGATCCTATATATAAAAGACAAAAAGCCAGCATGCAATGTTTAGGGTGTAAGCAGGCAATTAAAATTGCCATGGCTTAGTGGGAAGGACAAGAACACGGTGGGAAACACTGTTCAAGTAGCTACCTAAGCTTTTGATGGAGAGTCTTTTCATGTCATTATTGAAAAGTTGTCTTTGAAAGAGTCTTGTCTTGGTTTGGGTTCACTAGAGAAGCAAAACCAGTACATATGTACTGTGTTAGTCTGTGTACTTTAGAGGAACAAATCCACAGAAACTCATGTATAAGAGAGAGTTTTATAAAAAGGTTAAGTGCACATCAAGAAAACATCCCAACCCAGTGCTGCCTAAGCCCAACATTAATCCGTATGTCTGACACCAATGCACAAAGTCCTCCTCCATCTCACAAAACACATGCAATGATGCCGGCTGCAGGAGGAAAGCTGAACCAGTGAACGTGTAAGCATCTCAGTGCTGGCAGGGGTCTCCACATGGCTGTTCCAGCACCCAGGGCTGCATTGGGGTAGGTCCATGTGGCTTCTCCCTGGGGATATCTTGTAGGAAATGAGGCTTGTCAGTTGAAACAGGGAACTGGCTAAGGCAGCTGCACCCTGGTCCAACCATCAGAAACAAGAGACCCAAGAACTAGAAAGGTGAAGCTCACCAAGCCATTTATCCCTCCACCCTTCAATTAACCCCACATGTGCATACCTGCAGATTGGCACAATGAACTTTAACTATCCCATGTACTGAGAGAGAGAGAGAGATACTGATATCAAGAAAATGGCTCAGATTTAAAATCAGGCTAGTCCAAGTCCAGGCAGTTCCCACGTCTGTATGTGAAATGCTAAGCTGGAGGCTTCTCCTACCATGGGGGCTGATAACTACAGGGTCAGCAGAAGACCACAGACGGGTGGCGACAATGTGGACCAGCGCAAGGTGAACGGATCAGGTTGTGGCTGCAGAAACAAATGAATACAAGATTGACAGGTTAGATGAGGGGCTTCTGATAAATCCTAGGGTTGGCAGACAATGTGTCAGGCAGGTTCAAGTCCAGATGCAGAATCCAGACCTAGCAAAAACAAACAAACAAAAAAAAAGTTCCTACAATTCCCACTTGCATTAGAAGGAGGGAAATCCAGTGATGAAACTCCTTTCAATTTCAACCGCCCAAATGTTCTTACAGCAGGTTGGCTGCTCATAACACATCTCATTATGAAGTTGATGACATTGTATTAAGTCATATCAAGGGGAATTCTAGGTTTTAACTGCCACTGAGAATCCTGGCCCAGCAAAATTACTAACACAAAACTCAATGCAAGTGTATAGTTTGCTTTATTCTGGAGAATTATGTCAAGGGGGAGCTTGTAATGCCCTATGAGTTGTTCTGGGAACCATAAGGTCAGCAGTTTGAACCCAACAGTTACTCTAAGTGAGAAAGATGAGGCTTTCTGCTCCCATAAAACTGTACAGGCTCGGAAACCAAAAGAGGCAATTCTACTATATCCCAGAAGAGCGCTATGGGTCAAAATGGACTCAGTGGCAGTGTGGTTTGGTTTTTGGAGTTGTGAAAAGACAATTTGAGATGAAAAAAGTGAATGAGAAAAGTAGTTTAAAACTACAGCCTCCAAAGGCAAAAACCCAGAAAACTGAAAACCATGGATTTATAGCAAACAAGGAGTGACTGTTTGTAATAGTGTAGTCCTCTTCACAGGCAATGGCAGGATGATGGGAAGTGTGTTTGCACAAGGTTTTATTATTAAATAAAACTTGGGTTCCTGACACTTGCGAAGTCTGATGCTATTACCTTGATTCCTGTAGCAAAGAAATCTGAGCTTACTGGTCACTGCTACACGGACAGTAAGAGAAACAATGCTTACTGAAACACCCAGAAACAACTTCAGCACATCAAGTGCGTCTCCTGAAAGATTAATCTGATATCTAGAGACTGATCATGAAACCTCGTTCATTTCTGCATAGCTTCCATAGTTTCTCCTCCTAGCTATTTTTAGAGAAGGTTGTTTTTCACAGATTTGGAAATAATTTATCTAAACTCTTCCCTTCATCCATCTGTTTTAAGTAAGTGTGACAGCCAATGTAAGTTATATAACAAGAAATTTCAGGACGATTATATTTGGTTGGCCTGTAGTTTCTCATATGTGACAATATCTTTTAAAATGTGCTATTAAAAATAAAAGTAATTTAGAACTCCCACAGTAAGAACCAAAAATTAATTTAAAACAAAACAAGGCAAAGAAAAAAAACCTCAATGCCCTTTAGCAAAAAATCTTCATTAGATAAAATGCATTCAACTTGTACTGCCAAGGGAAACACAGTGTTTTTGTAACCTCTCCCTACAGCTGAAGGATATTGACCTCAAGTTAAAGTGGAAGACCATAGGCCTAGACATCAAAGAGACATGGATCCAAACCTCAATTTATTTCTATCAGTTGTGAAGTAATGTAATCTCTGTAAATCCCAGTATTTAACTCAGTAAATTGGAAAAATGCATTATTTATTTTATAGTATTGTAAACCTGAGCTTAATAAATACTGGTGCTAAATGATATTATCTTGCTTGGCGGGGTGTGTGTGTGTTTGGCTTGTTTTTTCACTCGCCTTCTCAGAGAAGCTTCTAGTGGATATTTTCTTTCATCTCTTTATAGTTTCAGACAAGAACAGTGCTCTACATTCTCACTGTCAAGCTAGGAGACAGATAGAAATGTCAAACCCTCTGGGTAACTTGGCTGTCATCTGCAGGCACAGTGGCAGTCTAACCTTCCGTACTCCTCCAGCAGCACAGAATGCCCAATGAGAAAATACAGCTAAGGTTCTATCTCAGATGGAAGAGACCTTAGAGATGGTTCCAATTTTTACTCGATTTTCAGGGACCCCAACAAACTCTCCTGAAGTACCGATCATTTTAAACGATTAATGCATTTTTGTTAGTTTTGTATATTATTATTTTCCCTGGGAAGGGGTATAACAGTTATGCACTAATTTATGCCTCTTTGATAATTAAGGGGAGCATTCATTTTCCCAGTCAATGCTTGAAGCACCCAAAAAGAAGCCAAGTGGACCTGTGACTGAATGGCGGGTTTACAAAGCTCCCTGTTTAAGGACACGCCAACACTCTCTTTGCAAGTGAATTTTCTTCTCCTAGTGCCATGGTGAGTATGTGCTGGGCTGCGAACCACGGGGTCAGCAGTTTGAAACCACCAGCTGCTCCACAGGAGAAAGCCCCGTCTATCTACTCGCGTGGAGTCTTGGAAATCCCTAGGAGCAGTGCTTCTCTGCTGATGTGAGTCACAATTAACAGGATGGCAGTGACCTTGGAATCTTTAATCTCAGCACAATAAACTCATTGCTCAGAACAAAATAAAATCCTATAAGTAAGTAAGCATGGATTGTAATATTTCAGGAAATGTATGTATTACCTAAAAAACTTAGAAGCCTTCCCTTCTCCAGGGAGAAACTGACTAGTAACTAAGAAGTAGCAAAACAAAGAGTTAATTCAGGTTTCTGTAATATGTACCCAGAATACATATTCCTTTCTCTGCTTCTTCAGCCCGACCTCTCTCGTACTTCCAAATCAGGTGAAGAAAGCAAACATCTTCATCTGTCTGTGGAATCCTGCAGGAAGTGGAGCATGGGAGAAAGCTATAAACCACAGAACACTTAGCTTAAGATACGGCGTCTAGAGCCAATAAGCGTTCTTTGTTTCAAATGTGGGGAAAAACGAGATTATGAATTGTTCCATGTGTATCAGCTGTAATTTTGAATATAGGGTTGGGGATTATTGTTGTTAGTGGCTGTTGAGTTGGTTCTGGTTCATAGTGACCCAAAATACAACAGAATGAGAAATCTGCTTAGTCCTGCACCATGCTCACATTGGTTCTTATGTTTGAGATCGTTTTTGCAGCCACTGTGTTAATTCATCTTATAAGGGCCTTACTTTTTATTGCTGTACTTACATTACAGGAATAGAGTTAATAGTAGATAGAGTAGTTGAATTCTGGATGCCATAAAACACTGAAAGTTGCAAATGTTTACTTTTTATGGGAACAAACTAAAACATAGTTATGCTCCTAATATTTCTTAAGAGTCTGGCTGGAACCAGCCTGCAGTAGAAAGGAATGAGCAAGACTGGGGGATGGAGACAACATACTGTTCTATATGTATTTTATTGTATATTTTTAATATGACAAAACTAATAAATGACCAAAAATCTGCTCAAAAATGACATCAACATTCCTAGATAACCAACACATTAAAACAAATTTATATAACTTTTTACTACTCACTTCAAATCCTGTTCTTAGAAATTTATTTTCTTTTTACTTATTAAAACAGCTTTCATAATATATTTCTCAGCTCATAATACTAAGTGGAATTTTATTTATATTAACATCCAACAGGGAACCTATTAATATACAACTCAATATTTGGTTGAAATTAAATTTAATCATTTTCTTCATCAAAATAACCATTTGCTGCATAATGAAATTCCACAAATGCCACATCAGCTGCATAATAAAGACAAGCACAAAAAGAATGCAATGACACAAAAATTGTTTCAGTTAAGAGAATTCTTGAGGCATTTTTGAACTATTTAGAGCTACTACACTATCAACTTTGTAAATCTTATTATCCCAAGGTAAAGAAGACTGACAGTCAACTGAGATGTAGGCTTTGGTTTGCTTTTTATGATCATTTTATTGGGAGCTATTAATGCTCTTATAATAATCCATACACCAATTGTATCAAGCCATATTTATACATATGTTGTCATTATTTTCTAAATATTTACATTCTATTTGAGCCCTTTGTATCAGCTCCTCTTTTTACCCTACCCCCACCTCCCACACTCATGGCCCCCTGATAAATTATAAATTATTATTATTTTCATATCTTGTGCTGACTGCTGTCTCCCTTCCCCCATGGTCTCTTCCCCTCTCCTCTCCCCACCTTCCCCCTACTCTCCTGGTATTGCTACTCTCATTTCTGTTCCTGAGGGATCTATCTGACCTGGATTCATGTGTCCTGAGGAAGTTTTTCCCCCTAAGTCCCTGGCCTAACCCTAACCTTAACCATAACCTAAGACAACAATCACCCCAAACCTAACTCTAAATATAACACAAACCATAAGACTAACCCTAACCCTTACACAAACCCTACCCTTAACCCTTACCCTAACTCATACCCTAACCCTAACCCTAACCCTCCTGTGCTCTGATCTAAACCTTTGTGCATGCAGTGAAAGTCAGGATTGGGGTCATGATAGTGGAGGGTGAGGAAGACACAAGGAACCAGAAGAATATTGTGTTTCATTGGTGCTTTGCTTTTCCCTGTTTGACTCCTCCCTTCCTTGCTACTCCTCTATGAGGGAATATTCCAATGTTTAAAGATGGTTTGGAATCTCTGCTCTGACACCCCTCATTCTCAATGGGATGGAAGGTTCTGGAAGGACTTAGAGGGAAGAGGAGGCAGGGGAAGGGAGCGATGAGCAAACAAAGTCACAGACAAGGAAAGAACTATGGAATTAAAATCAATAATGGGGAGGACATAGAGATCTTAGGGGTGTCAGAGCAACATTAATCTAGCTGAGAGGAATTACTCAGAGGCAGAAGAAGGGTGAACATTATGGTGGGGCAGGAGGAAGGTAAAGGAAACAGGAAAGATCTAGGAAGCAAAGTTATAGATAAAGGTATAAACATAGATATGCACTTGTGTAAATACACTAATTCATAAAAATAGAGGAATTGGCATAGGTACATATATTTATATGACAATACATTGAGGAAGTAGATGGACTTTGGGCCTCTGCTCAAGCCCTCCCTCATTGCAAGAACACGTTGTTCTAACAACCTGGCATTCTGTGATGCTCACCTTCTGGCACGAGCATTGAAGACAGTGGGTACATAAGCAGATGTGGTGAAAAAGCTGATGGAGCCAACCTATCAAAAGATATAGCTTCTGTGATCTTAAAGGTTTGAAGTTAAATAAGTGGCCATGTAGCAGAGAGGCAACAAACCCACATGGAAGAAGCTCGCCACCTGTGCGATCATGAGGTGATGACAGGATCAGGTAACAAGTATCAGAAGACCCCAAACAAATCAACATGAAAAACCATATTGTTGACATGTAGTTAATTAATATGATTCTCCTAGACATAGTCCTTCATTTGTGCTGTGTTTTAAATTCTAACCTCTATACTTATGGTTCTAATCCCATTTGGGAGAGTGTTATCTTTACCCATATGTGGCACGCTGAAGGTATAACATCTTTTGATTCTTCCAGCTTCCTGGAAAGTGTAATTCATGTCACTGTTTTTTTGCTTCCTTGGGGGTGTGATCAATAGATTTCACACTGGCAAGCTTTATGAGACTAGTCTACTTCATATTTTTATAAGGATCTGGGGAGACTTGATTTAAGGACACAAAGGACCAGCATACCAGTGGTTAATCCCATTTAGGAATCGAGTTTCCTTTGTTATGTTAATATAGATGTGGGGTGTGTCTGAGCCTAATCACTAGATATTAAGAGCATAGAGTAGAGGCAGTGAGAAAACACCCAAACCGACAAATTGAAAAATTAGTCTATCTACAAACCTAGAGCTTAAAAGAATTGATGGCAGCTACTAGTGACAGGAATAGACAAGAATATCTACCTTGAGCCACACTCAACATTTGAATTTCTAGCCTAACCAGGAGTTCCCATGGCATACTGGCTTTCAAGTTTGACTCTTAACCCAAGGTCAATAGTTTGAAGCAAGAAGCTACACCTTGGAAGAAAGAGGAGGCTTTCTGCTCCCTTAAAGCCTTATAGCCTCGGAAATTCACAGCAGAGTTTTATCCTTTGCTGTGTGGTTGCTATGAGTTGGAATACATTTGATGGCAGTGGGTTTTTGAGTTTTTAGTTTCCTGAACTGTGAGAAAAGAACATTTCATCTTTTAAAGCCATCTGGTTGTGCTATGTCTTTTACAACAACAATAGGAACTATGTCAAAACTAGAAATAAATACAGATCTGAAAAATTTAATTTTGTTTCCATTGGGACTGAGTTATGTGCACGTTTATGGAATAACACTACTAAAATAATTTTTGTAATAGAAATAAATTTAATTCAGTAAAGTGAGATATTAATTAATATAAACAGAACAAAGCAAATAAAAAACAGATGAATTCTATGCACTTGGCTTGCGTCCAATAGCTGTGTTCTATCCCACTGTTTGAGATCATATACAACTGTCTTTACTTCAATAAATGTGCTCAATAACCATCTTTTTCACAAGAAAAGACTATTGCGAGGAATGATCAATGAAGCTATCATCACAAATACACTAACCTTTATCTATATGCATATAGTAAGTAGGCATATTGACAAGTAATATTATTTTAATTGTTTTTCATTCAATTTGTGGAACAACTAATAGAATCAATGATAAATACAAGGTGTGAGAAATAAAAGTGAATTCTCTGTGACTTATATACTATTTATATCAAATTTCCATTCTACTATTGAGACACTTTAGAAAAACAAATTTAAAATAACCAATCAGGTTTGATCGATATTCAACCATTTAAGAAGGTAGCATATGAGCAAGAACCAGTGATCCTGAAGGAAGAAGTCCGAGGTGCACTGACAGCATCAGCTAAAACACGGATCTAGGAATTGATGGAAGACCAATAGAAATGTTTCAGCATGCAGGTGAAGCACTGGAGTACTCACTCATCTGTGCCAGGAAATTTGGGAGACAGCTACTTGGCCAACTGACTGGAAGAGATCCATATGTGTGCCTATTCCAAAAAATGGAGACCCAACAGAATGGTCAAAATATAGAACACTATCATTAATATCACGTGCAAGTACAATTGTGCTGAAGATCCCCTAACAAAAGCTGCAGCAGTACATGGACTGGGAGCTGTTGGAGGTACCGTCCAGGTTCATTAGAGCACAAGGTACAAGGACTATCATTACTGATGTCAGATGGATCTTGGCTCAAAGCAGAGAATACCAGAGAGATGTTTTATGGACAACACAAAGACTTTCCATTGTGAGGATTATATCAAAATATAGATAGCCATGAGAAGAATAAGAACTCCAGAACACTTCATTGTGCTCATGTTGAATTCACATGGATCAAGATGTAGTTGAGCAAACAGAGGAAGGACATAGTGAATGGTTAAAAATTAGGATAGGTACGCATCAGGGTTGTATTCTCTCACCATACTTATTCAACTTGTATGTTGAGAAAATCATCATAGAAGCTGTATTATATGAAAAAATGTGGCATCAGGATATTAGGAAGGTTTATTAACAGCCTAAAATATGTAGATGACACAACTTTGTTTTATAAAAGTAAGGACTTGGAGCACTTGCCAATGAAGATCAAAGATCATAGCCTTTCATATGGATTACAACTCAATGTAAAGAACAGAATCCTCATAACTGAAGCAAGATGTAGCATCATTATAAATGGAGAAGAAAATTTAAGTTGACAAAATTTTTCTCTTGCTTGAATCCATAATCAGTGTCCATGGAACCAGTAATCAAGAGATGAAACAATGCATTGCATTGTGAAAATAGGAAGCAGAAGACCTCTTGGAACAGTTGAAAAGGAAAGATGTTACCTTGAGGCTGAAGGTGTGCCTTACACAACCATGGACATTTTAATTGCTTCATATGTATGTGAAAGTTTGACATTGAATAAGAGAGACTGAATAAAATTATTGCATGTGGTAATTTGGGTTAACAAGAGAAACAAATTCATAGACGCTCATGTGTATAAAAAAGAACTTTATATACAAGAGCATTTGAATATTGAGAAAAAAATCCCAGCAGTCAAGATGAAATCCATAAATTCAAATTAGTCAATATGTCTGATACCACTATATAAATCCCTCTTCAGACTCACAAAACACATACAATGACATTGAATTCAGAAAGATAACAGGCCAGTGGGTGGAAAGTTGTGTGGATCCAGTGGCGGTTTTAGGATCTCAGTGCTGGCGTGGGTTTCCTTGTGGCTCCTCCAGTTCCAGGGCTCTAACAGAGCTCCATGTGTCTTGTCATCAGAAATAAGAAGCAAAGAGTCTGCCCCTGTCCAGTGAGGAAGATACACGTTCTCAGAATCCTCAGGAGAAGGCCATGACCACAGAGAGGCCTCACTGGCTATGATCTGATTGGCAGGCTAGATTCCACTCCTTTGCAAATTGAAAAGAGATAATGTAACTGCCACAGTGCATCTGAATTGTGATCTGGAGAAGAATATTAAAAATAGTATGTACTTCATGGAAGAAGAATGGCCAGAGTATTCCTTAGAGGCAAGGATGGCAAGATTTGTACCATGAACTTTGGATATGTTATCAGAAGAAACAGGAGACAAGCATCATGCTTGGTACAGTAGAGGGACAGCCAAAAGAGAGGAAAACCCTCAAAGAAATGGATTAGGACACTGGCTGCAACAATGGGCTCAAGCATAGTGTGAAGATGGCACAAGACCAGACAGTGCTGCGTTCCATTGTGCTCAGCGTCGCTATGTATCACAACCGACTCAATGGCACCTACCAAGTACACACATAAAGGGAAAAAATGTCTGCGGGGAAATGGTTTCAGCCCTTGGCTGATGGATCGAATCAACAAACCAATTTCGTATTTCAGGTGAAAAAATAGATGTAAACTCAAGAGCATTCATTGATATGATCTATCATTATATGAATATATACTGAACAGATTCTAAGTCTTCCTTTTCTCTGTAATTTTTTCATTTAACAAATAATTCCACAAAAACATGGTACTCCTCCACATCGATCAAATCCAAAAATGTGCTGATGTCATTCTAATAGAGTTAGTTCTAGAAACTCATATTCTGTCACTTATTAATGCAAAACTCCTTATATAGTGTGAGGATGGAAGACAATTTTGTCCTAATAATATTTGCATTTCCAAACTGCCTGTGTTAGTCTGGGTTGACTAGAGAAACAAATTCAGAGGCACTCATATGTATAAGAAAGAGCTTTATGTACAAGAGCAATTGAATATTGAGAAAGCTCCCCAATCCAGTCCAGATCAAGCTCATAAGTCTAATATTAGCCCATATGTCTGATACCAATCTAGAACACTGAATGCTAGAATATCACACAGGCCAGTGGGTAGGAATTCTTGTGGATCCAATAGCGGTGTAAGCTTCTCAGTGCAGACAGACGTCTCCACATAGCTGCTCTGGCTGCATCAGCAGAGTTCCATGTATCTTGTTCACAGGAATGTCTTTCAGGGAGTGATCCTGTGTCCAGCCTCCGGCAAGTTTTTTTTATCTCCTTAGCACCTCTAAATGAGGTTATCAACCTGCAATTTGATTGACAAGCTAAACTCCACCCCTTCTCTTTTATGTAACTACCAGACTACCCCACAGAGTACCTAGTATCCATTGGATGCTAATTAAGTAGTAGATATATATGTTAAAAACAATAACTGATACTAGGAAATAAATGTTTTTCTTGGGGTTCAACATAAGTTTATTTAGAAGAAAAATTCAAAATAAAGCAGGCATGATCATTTATCTCGTTTTCTCAAATCAGAAAAGATGACGTAAAAATGTTTACCCTTCCAGCTAAAAGCTGAGTGCTTAACCATTTGTACAATCCATGCCTAACACGTGTCTCTTTAAATACACCAACTTCACCGTTTGTTCTGGGTCTGACCTGTGGTGACCTCATGTCAGAGTAGAACTGTGATCTCTTGGGGTTTCAGTGACTTCTTTTTCAGATGCTCGCCAGGGCTTTCTTCTAAGGTACTCTTGGTTAGGCTGGAAGCGACAACTCTTCAGTTAGCAGTAAAATGTACTAAATACTTGGACCATCCGCATGGTTTAAAATTATGTGATAGTAAGGCTTTATGTCAACTCAGCTCTATCAGGATCTCAGTAGTGTGGCAGTAAGGCCTCCTCTTAAGATTCAGGTCACAGTCTGCTGATGTCTCTTTGGGGGAGTGGCCCATTTCATGTCTATAAACAGACTGTGGAGAATTGGTTTCTCTCTCTCTCTCTCTCTCTCTCTCTTTCCCCTTCCTGTTGTCCTGAATCCTGTGCCTAGTTTCTTGGAACATGTGCCAGCAGCCAGCAAACAGTAGTCTGCAGATCTTGAGAGCTGTTCTCAACTTGCCATAACTTCTGCTCTGTCGATGCTCCATCAGACTCGGATCTTCTGGCTTCCTAATCTCCTGGATTCCTAGTTCCAGGAACCCACGTAAATCAGGAAATTCCTCCAGTGTAATTAGTATCTGACAACCACTTCTACAATGACATGAGTCATTCTACTTCATATAAACTTCTCTTTTTATTAACATATATGTGTCACTGGTTTTGCTTCTCTAGAGAACCCAGCCTAATGGGTACAATATTTGTTATCATGGGGTAGGCAGCATACAGAATTGTATATTTTATTTTCAAGTTTTTCTCAACTAGTTTCGACAATCATTCACTGAATTTCTATAATTCTCTAATACATTGAAAGAATAGAAGGGATTCAAAGGTATACTGTACATGATTATACCCTCAAATAAGTCACCACGCAGTAAAAATGCACATATCTTTAATACAATTTACTATGAGAGGTTAGTTGTTTCACAATATAATTGCTGTGAGAATGAAATATTTGTTGGCTCTTATTAGAAAATTGAGGCCGGACTGAAGGTGCACACAGTATCCTTGCATCTGCTGAGGAGGGACGGAGTAAGGAATCCTTAGAGGGTTAAACTGAGAGGCAGGATGGAAGTCACTAACACACGCATAGTTTGCATTAAAACTTTCCATACTGATTTCTCATGGAAACTAATCTTTGAAGTTGTGACATAAAAAGAAAACCAAAAGTTAAACTTTTGGGAAATATTTTGGAGGGTCAGCTCTTAATCTCAGAATTCAAAAACATCAGGTTTATTGTGGGTCCAAAGGGATGGGCTTCAAGTAGCAAACAGAAGTTAAATAATTTCCTCTTTTTTAATTTCTATTTATAAGAATCCTAAGAGGGTGAATTTCAAAGACAAAGCAGAAAAATTAGAGCAGTCATATGAGTTCTCTTTATGCTTTAAAGTCGCCAATTTTTTAGAAAAGTTAATATTTCTATGAGGTATTGATCAGTATGTGGCAGGCTAAATAAAGAACATTGCTTCAAAATTTAAAAAAAAGATTTAAAAGTAAACACATTTTTAAATGAGGATAGAAGATCTTCCTTTGTTAAGAATGGATCTTGGTTGCATTATAATCTCAACTCCAAGGCAGAAATAAATAAAATTTAATGTTATAGTTAATGGAATCTTGGCAATTTGGATTGTTAATAAAATAAGCAGCAATAGAAACATGATAAACAGCTATATGGTCTAAAAAAGATACATAAAGTGAGCTTATATAGAGTTCTTTTGATTTAGCTTTTAATAGCTTACTGGTTTTAATAGCGTATTTGCGAAAATGTAAGGAACTCCTTGGAACATAGCAATATGAGGTGTTTATAATTAGGACTACTTGGACATTATGGCACAGCTCAAAATGATCATGGCAAAAGGCAAGTGATATAGAATTTGTGATGTGCCCTAAAAACACAATCACAGAAAACAAAATGATTGTTTTCAATCAAAGTCATGCCTTCTGCAAATAACAATTTCCTCTCATGAAGTAGCTCCTGGCTTGGAACCAAGACAGAATAATATAGTGAGTATTTAAGAGAAGAAAATCTTACAATCAGACTCACTGATTTTAAGTCTTCTGCCTGCCCTCTATTAGCTCTGTAACCATAGACAAGATATGTTAACTCTCTGTGCCAAATATACTTCTATGACAAATTGGTGATTAAAAACAGAATTTACCTCAGAATGCCACTGTGAAGATTAAAGGAATTAATGTCACAGGTATGGAAAGAGTGAGAGGGGAGGCAGGGGGTGGGGGTATTAATGTATGTTAAAGTGATTGCAAAACTATCCAAAATATAATAAAATAACTGGTCCGGGTGGAAATGGAATGTCTGTCCTTAAAATAACAAGTGATAATGCGATCTAAACTACCAACATGAAGGGTGTTATCTGACCGTCCAGACACTGTAAGCAGGAACCATCCCCCTCAAAAAATACTTATACAAGGAAGCCTACAGGACCCTACTACAGGTGAACTACACAAATGGAGGAATATTCCCTGCTCATGGATCAGATGACTCAAAATAGTAAAGATTTCAATCTTACCCAAGGCACTATATATAAGTTTAACACTACGCCGATTCAAAAACAACCTTCTTCAAAGAATTGGAAAAACTGACCACCAATTTCATATGGAAAGGGAAAAACCTAGAATTAGCAGAGAATTCCTCAGGAATAAAGACAGAGTCAGAGGGGTTGCTTTACCTTACTTTAATACCTACTACACAGCCACAGTGGTCAAAACAGCATGATACTGGTATAATGACAGCTACTCAGACCAATGGAAAAGAACAGAAATAAAACCATAGCATATGGACAACTGTTGTTCAAAAAGGGCTTAAAAAAATATCAAGTGGGAGGTGAATGCCCTTTTTAACAAGTGGTGCTGGAAACAAGGTATAGCCATCTGTAGGAAAATGAAACAAGATGATTACCTCACCCCATGCACAAGAACAAACTCAAGGTGGATCACGGACCTAGAAGTAAAATCCCAAACTATTAGGACAATCAACGAAGGAATCAGGAATAACTAAGAACCTTGGCTCAGGGAATACATAGGCTAATGGCAAAAGAGAAGGATACACACACAGGTGAACCTAAAAGTAACAAGTGGGATATACTGAAGATAAAACACCTGTGTGTTGAAAGATTTCACCACAACGGTTACAAGAGAACCCACAGGCTGGAAGAGGATTTTTAGCAATGACACAACAGAAAAAGTACTTATTACTAAAATCTACAATACCCTCCTAGCTTGCAAAAAGAGGAAAACAGACAACCCCCTAAGGGAGTGGGCAAAAGACCTGAACAGAAGTTTCACTAGGGAGTAGACCTGGATGGCAAATAAACATATGAGAAAATGTTCCCGATCCCTAACTATCTGAGAAATGCAAATTTTTAAAAAACCTGAGATCCCATCTAACAACCTTGAAGATAGTACAAATTAGAAAATCAGAGAGCAAGAAATGTTGGAGGGAATGTGGTGAGATAGGATCTCTCCTACACTGCTGGTGGTCGTGTAGATATGTACAGCTTCTGGAAAACAATCTGGCAATATTTAAAGTAAATGGAAATTGAGCTACCTTAAAACCCAGCTATTGCTCTCCTGGGCATCTAGCCAGAGAGGTAAGAAATAAACCATGACCAGTCATCTGCACTCCAATGTTTATTGTGGTACAATTCACAATTGCATAGAATTAGAAACAAAACAAGAAGGATAAAGAGAGAGGGAGAGTCTAGACCTCATATCAGCACACCAAGCCCTGAGAACTGTGTTCCTGCACAGAGCTACTTAGGCACAGAGAGGACTACAGGGCTGACAAAAGCTCAGGACATGATGTTCCATCACTGCAGCATACTGTGACAGAGGACAATACTGGGGACACATGGTGGAGAGTTAGTCTGGTCTGAACACCCCACAGTGGGGTGAACCAAGAAGGGAACAGAACAGATCAGCAACTGGAGCAAAGCCAAGCCACAAAGCCCCCAAAGAGGCCCTATAATAGCCTTCAGGCTAGGAAGGCAGTTCCAGGAAATCCCCCAGGACCAATGGGAGATAGTTATAAAGATCAGTGGACAAACCTCGAATTATGTATGCTTTAATTTCTTTTGCTAGTTATTATTATATGATTTTTTCTCTCTTTTTATTCAATCTTTGTTTTCTTTTTGTTTGGTCTTTGTTATTGTTAGCTTGCCTACTTATATAAGATAGGCATGGGAAGCAAATTCTAGGAGAAAGCAATAGGAGTAATGGTTCCAGAAGGACCTGGGGGTAGGAGAAGACAGGTGAAGGGAGCAGTGAGCAAAGAACACCATAGACAGGGGAACAACTAGGGAATTAAAATCAACAACAAGGAGGAGGTAGAGATCCTGGGGGTGTAAGAGCAACAGCAATCTAGCTTAGAGGAATTACTAAGAGACAGAAGAAGGGCGAGTACGATGCTAGGGTAGGAGGAAGTTAAAAGGAAACAGAGGGAAGATCTAGGAAGCAAAACTATAGATATAGGTATAAGATAGGTATGTATGTATGTAAAACATTAATTCATAAAAATAGAGGTATTTACCTAAATACATAAATTTATGTGGCAAAACACTGAGCCCGTGGATGGACTTCAGTCCTCTGATCAAGCCCTTCTTCAATGCAAGAACACTTTGTTCTAATAACCTGGTATTCTGTCATGCTCACCCTCCCAGCATAATTGCCGAAGAAAAAATGGGTGCATAAGGAAATGGTGAAGAAAGCAGATGGTGCCTGGTTATCAAAAGATATAGTACCTGGGGTCTTAAAGGTTTTGAAGTTAAGCAAGCGGCCATGTAACAGAGAAGCAACAAGCCGACATGGAAGAAGCACACCATCCTGCGTGATTATGAGGCGTAGACGTGATCGGGTAACAGGCCTCAGGTGACCCAAACCAACCAACCAAACAAACAAAGACCATATTGTTGAGAATGAGTGGGGTCAGAGCAGAGACCCAAAATCCATTTGTGAAAAACAGGACATCCCTTCACAGAAGGGTCACAGGAAAGGATGAGTGAACCAAAATGCAGTACAGCACTGATGAAATACACAATATTCCTCTGGTTCCTTGAGGCTTCCTCACACCCCCATTATCATGACCCCAGTCCTGCCTTTAACTGCAAGCTAGACTGGAACATGTGTAAAGCTACAGGTAAGAAATAGGAGCTCAGGACACACGAAATCCAGGAACAGGCATGGGAGTAGCAATAACAGGAAGGTTGGGGGAAGATGGGGAAGAGGAGGGAAGGAAAGGGGAACCAATCACGAAGATCAACACATAACCCCACCCCACCCCGCTCTCCTCAGTGGGATGAACAACAGAAACTGTGGGGGAAGGGAGACAGAAGTTGGTCTAAGATATTAAAATAATAATAAATAATTGTTCAAGGGATCACAAGGTTAGGGAGGGGAAGGAAGGGAAAAAAGAGGAGCTAATACCAAGATCTCAATAGAAAGTAAATGTTTAGAACATAATGATAGCAACATATATACAAATTTGTTTGATACAATTGATGCATGGATTGTTACAAGAGCTGTTAGAGCCCCCAACCAAAATGATCTTGAATAAAATAAAAGAAAGGTCATTGAAAGGACGCATATTTAAGTGAAACAAAATGTAAATGTAATAATGCATTGAAACAAAGAATCTTGGAGAGGCAATGGAGGCTTTGTAATAAGGAATAAATCATTCTTAAAAATGCAGAAGAGATTATTCCTAAATTTCCTAAATTGATATGGGAAGCCTGCTGTATCCTACGCTTTGTGTGAAGCTGTATATAGGAAAAAATTCAGGGGAAAAAGTGTAAAATAATTGTTTTAGGGGAGTTTCAGAGTTGTTCATCTAAAATTGAACATAAATTAAACAATGCCTTAGTATATTGTTTGAAGCCAGAGGCCAATGAAAATACTCATGTAAGAGGAACAAAACTCTTGATCTATCTTTCAGAATGTCTGCAACCTGCCAGGAATACATATTTTCTTTCATATGAAATCTCCTTTATGGGGACCTCCAGCTATCCAGGCACCTGTGTATTTAGAGTTCATTATAGAGATATCCTGGGATTTCTCACTTATAGGTGACTGGCTTAGAGGCACACTTTGATAACATGATACATTAAAATGTGAAAAAAGTCAGTGATAATATTAGCTTTAAAAAAACCCTTCTTTCTTTCCTTGTTTATCAATTGTGTGTGTAAGGCAACAAAGCCGTTATTATTTCTCTTCAGGAACAACAGAGGATAACTAATTTGCTTGAAAATAAGTAGACAACTATAACAGAAACCAGTGAAATCACTGATTTTGAAGGCATCAAAACCATTGGGATTAGACCTCACAATACATATTTTTATGTATTTAGGTATTACAGATTTTTCCACCACCACCAGCGCACATTTTATTTCATGGAACTTTGAATCTGGGTTGTATACCAATGTTTATTGAAAAAAATGAAGGATTTAAAATATGAACAACTGAGAAATGTCCGTACAGTTATCTTCTAGTCCATATCTGTTCTCATGGCACCATTTGAATTTTGCCTCATTCACACAGCTCACAATTAATACAGAAGATATACTTCATAAATAATATAATTAATAACTAATCTTTCCTCTCCCACTTAGAGCCTCCAGAAATGTGAGAAAATAAATGGCTTTTCTTCAAAGCCATGGCAGCTCCAGAGTAGTAAAATCCATCCCCAGAGAAGAGTGTGGTCAGTATGTCACACAATATGCACACAGAGCACCAGTTTTACTTCATAGTGTCTTGTGTACTAAATGAGATAATGCATGTGAAAACATTGCAAATATTTATATATAAACATATTATGATTACACCTATGTTTACTGTTACAGTTGGCTTGTGGAGTCCCTCTGAGTGATTGATAATGATCCAGCGTCCTCTAGTGATTTCTGGTACAGTATCTGCAGCTCCAATTATTACAAATTCAGATCCCCAGATCCCACTGGAACCTATTGAATCAAAGTTTGCATGTTAACAATGTTTCGACATGTTTCCTATGTACATTGCAGATTTAGGAGCGCAAATCTCCCACACTTTAGTTTATTGTGTATACAGACAGTCTCCAGATTATGAACAAGATCTGCTCCTCACTGTGTCTTCATGAATTTATAGGTCAGTTGGATAGGTACATGAGGTTCTTATTTAACCTAACTTTAGTTCTAGAAAAGGATAGACGCCTTTACAATGATTTAAAAGCTGCATGTACAACGAGGGAAGGGACTAGTGAGGAGGAATTTGTTCTGAATAAGGGCTGGTTCTAATGTTTCATAGCAGATACACGTAAATAAATATGAAATGATTTTTGAGCCAAACAGCACTGCCCTACAAAGATGACAACTCCTTACTTAAAGCAGATCAGCTGTGTCACTTTGAATGGGCGTGGTTCCTTATGGTCTTGTAAATAAGCTATTCTCATGCATAAAGCTATTAAAAGGACTTATTAAACCTGTTCTTTGTCTCTCATTATAGGTCTTTGGCCTATCTTTTGTTGTTGTTGTTCCAGTTACCATGATGAATATCCTCTCTCTCTCTCTCTCTCTCTCTCTCTCTCTCTCTCTCTCTCTCTCTCTCTCTCTCTCTCACACACACACACACACACACACACACACACACACACACTTTTCTCTTCAAAGGCTAAGATGGAATGAATTTGAGTCAGTAATTGCCTTGCTCAAAGAGAAGGAGGTATTGGCTATAATTTAGATGGTTCTAAATTGGGGAGTGCCCGTATATTGGTTAGCCTAAAGGAGTCACTACTTCTGTGACTACATACTGGCTCATCGTCTCCTGAAGATGGAAATGTTGAACCAGTAAGGGTATGTCTGCGTTTTCAGGGGAAAGTCATGAGAAGTAAAAAGCTTCAAAAGCTCTCTGCCTCCCTTTCAGGATGAGTGGAATGTTGACAGAGACAACCCAGCAGGCTCTGTCAGATGGTGTGTGTCAGATGCAGGCATGGGGAAGAAGAAAACATCTTTCAAAACACCCGATTGTAGTTTTAGCGAAAAGTTACCTTTAAGGCAATTCTTTATAGTCCAGTAGTTCCAAGGAGTTTGGATCAAGGATTCACTATTCCCACATTTTGCTGGTTATTGGCTATCAGGATTGCAAATTGCCTGCACGGACAAAAGTGGGTATTTCTGACTGCACGTGTCCCTAATTAACATTGCTGGCTTGAGAAATGAATATAAACCATTAATAAGGTGCTGTGACAGAGCATCTTCAGGCTTCATTTAACTTGGTGTGTTAACACACAGATTCCCAAACAAACCTTAATTTTCATGTTTGGCTTTTAATCTTAAGGTTAATGTTAGTTTATATGTTTACATTAAAGATGAATGAACTGGACATATCACTTCTTGAATACTCTAAGAATTATTAAAAATATCAAAAATTAACTGGACTTTATAAAGCAACACCAAACCCATATTTTTAAAGCATACAAAACATGGAATTCTCATAACTACTAATAATATACATCAAAATCACAGGGTGAGAGGGTGGGGTGGAAAGCGGAAACTGATTACAAGGATCTACATATAACCTCCTCCCTGGGGGGATGGACAATAGAAGAGTGGGTGAAAAGAGACGTCGGACAGTGTAAGATAAAATGAAATAATAATACCTTATGAATTATCAAGTTTTCATGATGGACAGGGCAGGGTCAGTGGAGAGGGAGGGGAAAATGAGCTGATACCAAGGGCTCAAGTAGAAAGCAAATGTTTTGAGAATGATGAGGGCAACAAATGTACAAATGTGCTTGACACAATAGATGGATGGATGGATTGTGACAGAGTTGTACGAGCCCCCAATAAAATGAATTAAAAATATTACAGGGTATTATTCAGCCTTCTGTTCAGTCCTCTCAGTAATCCTATTTCGCTATTTTGTAGTTAAGGACAAGGAAACTTAAAAATCATAATAGATTAACACATGATAACATTCCTGATTGGTTGTTTTATGATTAAGGAAAAAAGCATGCTCCATTTTTGCATGAAATATTCTTCTATGGGACATAGATAGATACATTCACTACAGCTATTGTTACTGTTCGGTCCAGTGGAATTAGCCTGTGACTTACGGGGAGCATCTGAACGAACAGAAGGAAATAATGCTTGTTCCGCCGCAATCCCTCTGATTAGTGCAAATCGAGCTGTTGCGATCCACAGGGTTTTCACTGGCTGATTTACGGAAGTAGATCCCTAAATCTGTCTTCCTAGTTCATCTTAGTGTGGAAGCGCTGCAGTATCGCGAACACACAAAAACTCTCACTGAGGGCTGACTGGTGTCTATGTATGAGGTTCACTGACCTCTATTTTAAAACTAAAATTGCAGTTAAAGGCACGAAGTATAGCATATAAGCACAGTGTCTAGCACAAGCATGATGGGATGTCCTATCTCTGTACTAATGTTCTATCTCTCTACTAATGTCCTATCTCTGTACTAATGTCCTATCTCTGTACTAATGTCCTACATCTGTACTAATCAACACTAGCCATATATGGTTATCAAGTTCTTGAAATGTGACTTTTGAGACTGAGGAATTACATTTTAGGGGTTATTCTCTTTTATTTCTCTACATAGAATTTAACTTTGCTCCAAAACTAGAAGATGAAGGGCTGAGAAAAACACGCTTTGGAAAACCAATTCTCCAATAGCGATTTCATGCCATCTTTTTGCATAAAACAAAACAAAACTAAAAACTGAAAAACCTAAACCCACTGGTGTGAGTTGATTACAATGATGCTCTATAGAAACAGATATCTTCAACCTTCTCTCATGGAGGCTGGTGGGTTTGAATCACTAACGTTTCAGAAACTTGCCCAAGCCATCATCAGAGTTATTTTATACAACAAAAGCAAACTCAGTGACATTAAGTGGATTCCAACTGATGACACCCCTATGACTAACCCTATTTGTCACACCTACACAGATTCCCGAAGCTTTAAGGAAAGCAAGAGGAGGGGGCTATTGAGCTGAAAGTTCTGGGAACAAGACTAGTGTTCTGAGCTCTGCTTTTTCTTTTGAAAAATTAAGGAAATGAGAATCAATATATTTCATAGTAATCTCCAGTTACATAATCATGATTTTAAGCAACTTTTTAATATGCCTTCTTTCTCTGCCTTATTTTTTCTCTTTTTCACATCACCTTGAGTTTCCTTCTAACCTCACTAATTCCAAACATCTTTCCCAATCTTTAATTTCATATTTTCTCGCTTAAACCAATTAAGAACAATTTTCCTACGGTTATAATGTTCCACTTTAAGAAAGCCAGGTAGCTAACTCACCCAGCTTCTGAGATTGGCGAGGCAATTAATTCAAAGCATGACTTTGCTCTTCCTAGTCTCTTGCCCTTTCAGGATCATGAATCACAGTTATTTGGGCTTGGAACTTATACTTGCTTTGCCTTAGGATGTTCTAATCTTTTTCTTTTTTTTTTCTTTTCCTTCCCCACAATGGTTTCTTCTATAGCCACACTAGGAAATATGCTTTATGCCTTAGGCAGCTCTCTTTTTCTATTCTACATTAAATGCAAAAGGGAAATAGTGTTCTAAAATCCTCCATTTCCTGATAACTTCTCTTTAATTCCCCACTCTTCAATTTTACTAGGGCCACTTTTCTTTCATGTATGTTTCAAGTACATTTGCAATATCTTTTTCTTAGTAAGAATTCTGTCTGAATGACATATATTTCTTTTCCTCTCCCAAGTTATCTTCCCAACATGCTTCTACTCACTCTCAATCCATTTCTTTTCCTATTAGCTTTTTTATTTAGCCTTTTTAGATTAAAAATAAAATAGTTATTTGTCCATTTCAATGGGAGTTTTTGTTTTTTTCCCCACACTCTCCACCTAACACTCAGATTTAAACTTATTTAAATAAATTTTTTATCTCTTCCAGTTTTAGAAATGTACATGGGGGTTTAAAGTGGTTTTTAAGATGTATCACTTTTGGAAACAGATTTTCTACAAAGTCCCAATTTCTAAAGGATGTATTTAGGATATTAATTTCTTAAAACTCATTATCAATCTGCACCCTACACTTTTTGTTTTTCAAAATCTTGTTCTGGAAGCAGAAAAGAGAAATTTCTAAAATTCTACCCTTAGGATGGTGGGCACAGTAGAGTATAAAGTGCATCTGAATTTAAGCATAGAGTTTCAAAAGGTTTAAATTGGCCTTAAAATAACTCCATTCTAGATAAATCTGGGGAAAATAGGTGAATTTCATAAGTTTCTAGACCAGTGGTTCTCAATCTTCCTAATGCTGCGACACTTTATTACTGCTCCTCATGTTGTGGGGATTCCCCACCCATAAAATTATTTTCATTTCTACTTCATAACTGTAATTTTGCTACTGTTATGAGTCACCTGACCCCTGTGAAAGGGTCGTTCAACCCCAAAGGGGTCGCAATTCATAGGTTGAGAACCACTGTTCTAGACCAAGTTAGACTCTGAAGTTGTCCTCCAGAAAAATCCAAACTTAATCAGATCCAACAATTTTGAAGTCCACCTATAGCTGACCAAGGAAAGCACTATTAGTCTCTGTGTATCCAAACTGATTTAAAAACAAGTGCACCTGTCAGGACTGCTCTGTCTTAGTCTCTCACTAGCCTAACTTGCCTCACTGTAATTCCCGGCACTTCATTGATCCTTGATGAGATGCATTGACACAGTGGCTGGAACAATGAGAACAATTGTGAGGGCGGTGTAGGACCAGGTAGTTTTTCCTTCTATTGTGCTTAGGGTTTCTCTGGGTTGGAACCCATTCAACAGGACCTAACAACAGCTCTTGATGGAGAATTTCAGTCCAAACTTCTGCAAAGTCAAATATCCTAGGGACTACTGTTTCGAGGTTCAATAATAAATAGTTATGTATGTATAAGTCCTTACCTTACCCCTGCTTTACACAGGGAACCCCAGGGTGCATAATGGGTTATATGTTGGGCTGCTAACCAAAGATCACTAGTTCAATCCCATCAGCTGCTCCTCTTGATAAAAATAAGGATTTCTGTCCCGGTAAAGCTTTAGAGCCATGGAAATCCACAGGGACGGCTCTATTCTCTCAAATAGGGTTGCTATGTGTAAGTGATTGTGTTTACTTTATACCAGGGCCCTGATGGGTAAGAATTCATTTGTCACACCTTCAAAGATTTATAAAATCTTAAAAACTGTATATAGGTTGTAATGAATTGGAATTGAGATAAGGACAGATGATTTGGGTTTTAGTCTTACTTTAGTTTCAAGGAGCCCTGGTAGCCTTGTGGGTTACATGTTAAGCTGTGGATCACAAATCGGTGATTCAGCCCCACCAGCTGCTCTAAGAAAGAGGGTTGCATTTGCCTGCTGCAATAAAGAGTGACAGTCTCGTTAAAACAATATGAGAGCACCATGAGGGAGAATTAACTCAATGGCAATAAGTTTTGGAGTGATTATTCATCTAAAGGTCATGGGTTAAAAAAAAAACACCTCTTGGCTCTGTTGAGAAAGGCTTGGTAAAGGGTTTCTGTGAAGATTGACAGCCAACAAAACTCTATGAAACGGTCCTACTTTGTAATACACAAACAAGGTCACCATGAGTCAGAATTGACATGAGGGCAAGGTGTTTGCCGTTTCTTTTCTTTCTCTCTCACAATTTTTATCTCTATCAGGAATTTTCTCCATCCTCACTTGTCTGGTTATTCCTAGCGCCTTCTGAATAATTAAAGACACCTGTGTGACCTCATTTGCTCCAAGTGTTCACAAAAATGTTTCCTTTCAGAAACTATCTCTTACAGCATAGGAATATGAATAACCTGTCACTAGTGAGGACACTTATTTTTGTTGTCTTCCCTCTGAAGTGGCTCTGCCTTGTCAGCCAAAATATTTGTAGCCTCCTCACTTCACCAGTTCAACATTATATTTCTCACATGGTATTACTTGCTTCATTTCCATCTTCCAGCACAGCCTGAGGGAGCAGTCAAGTCTTAACGCTACATTTGGCCTAAGTTAACCATCTACCACCACCTCAATGAACAAAGAATTATGAAACCACACTCCAGATATTACTATCTAAGAATTCCTTAGTCATTCCCCTAGGACTCATGAATTCTTGTCACCTTTCCCAATGTTCCTAAGCCATTCATTATTCCTCAGACTCTCATCCTAGCTCTGCTTTCTGAGTCCCCTTAGCCAAGGCATCCCTTAATTTGATTGTATCCTACACAGACTCTCTCCTCTGGATTTATTTGGATCTCTGGAATTCTTGGATGATGATAAGCAGATTTTTGTGTGTTTTAACATTAATCCCCTCCCCCGAGTTTACTATTAATCATCATCCCTCAACAGAAATCCATCTAACCTTCAAGGAAATGTTTGCATCTAGACCTTTAGAGATTTCTTTTCAAGAGTTTGGCAAGATGTCCTCCCTTTTCCCAATTAATTATCATCAATCTTCCTTGCTCAGCCCAGATTCTCTGTGTTAGCATGGTGACGACAGTCACAGCATCGAGGGTCCAACTGCTCAGGTTTAAATACCAAATTTAGCTTACTACATCTGTGTCTTTGATCAATTACTGCATTCAGCCTTAATATCTTCATTTTTAAAACATGAAGAGAAATGTGCCTTACTCAAAATGATGTCCAAGCCTTATAAGGATTAGATAAATATATTTTTAGAACACTTACTGCTATTAAGGAGTTCTGGAGGCATAGTGGGCTATATATTGGTCTACCAGCTGCAAGTTTTCACCTCAAACCCACCCATTGCCCCAAGGGAGAAAGATGAAGCTATCTGCCCACATAGAGAGTTGCAGCCTCAGACACCGACAGGCACAATTCTGCTCTGTCCTATGGGTCAGCACTTCATCTGTGGCAGAGAGGTTGTTGTTGGTTGTTTGTTTTCCTTAACTGGTGTTAAGTAGGGGGATGCACTTAAGATTCTGAGAAGACTTGATTTTAAATAAATGTGTTCATTCCTTTAAATATATTTGACTAGCTGAAGACTTTTTTTCTTTTCTAGTAAATGTTATTACAGTGTTTAATGTTTCTGTTATTTAGAACATATTTTGGAAAGTACCAACCTTGAATTTTGAACAAAAGTCAACAAACATCAAAGAGACTCATCCTGACTGTGTACAGCTGAGTAGAACTGCCCCTTGGAGTTCCTGAGACTATACACATTTACGAGGGCAGAGAGTGTCAACTTTGTCTCACACATCAGCTGTTGTCATTGAACCAACAGCCTTGTGCTTAGCAACCTAATACTTAAACTGTAACACCCTCAGGCAGCCCAATGACAAGGTAGGAAAAGCCAAGTGCTTCTGGCTCACCAAGCAGATTGGATACCTTGTAAATAAAGTGTACGTTACACTTGTGAGAGTGGGATCATGCAAATAAGATGTACAGAACTCTAGATTGGCATCTCTCTAATCTTCAAATGGGCCATCCCAAAGGTAGAAAGAGGATCTCATAATCACCAAGAGATTGAGGTCCAGAGAGAGGAATCCCTGTGAGCACAGGTGAGCACTGTCCTGATGAAAGTGCTGTCTCTAGAAATGTAACTTACTACTGATCTAGAAAATCGCAGAATCGTGTATATTATCTGTGAGCTTTATGTGGTCACTGTAACAAATCAAATCCAGCACGGAAGTAGAGAGCATCTTAGGAGGTATGACAGGTATCAGCACTGATTTAAAAAAAAAGTATTTTAAAAATAAAAATTTATAAATTATCATGAGTTCATGAGAGAGGGAGGGTAGAGGAGGGGAAATGCACTGATACAAAGGGCTCAAGTTGAAAGAAAATGTTTTGAGAATGATGATGGCCGCATATGTGCAAATGTGCTTGACACAATGGATGGATGGATGGATTGTGATAAGAGCTGTAAGAGCCTCCAATAAAATCATTTAAACAAATTAAAGGTCTCAGAATTGAGCCATGTCTGGCCTCTGACTCATAGGAATCCGTCTCAGATTAGGAATCTTGACCCAACTGGGAAAGTTAGGTCAGGCACTGCACTCAGGACATGTTTACATCAATTCATTTACACAAATTCATATATTTTGATGGACCTACATTTTAAAATTCCACAAACTCTACTTTTCAAATTCCTTTTCTGGTAACTTGTTTCTGCATACTGCTTAAAAGTTTCTTATTACCAAAGTAATGTCAGAAGAGACTAGAACTTGCTTTTGAATGAAAAGTAGCTAAAGCAATTGGGGAAAATGATTAAGTAAAAGAGCAGAACAGAAAATTTCAAGGGCAGCACAAGAAGACAAAATAAAACATTTAATTAAATATTCAAAAACTTTGAGTTAAAAAAATTCCAAAAGGGAAAAACATGATAACCATATCAAGAAGTTCAAGAAGAAAGAAAATATTTTGAAACTGATTGTGGTAGCAATTGTACAATACTGATCTGATTGAACTATGGAATGTTATGATACTCTAAGAATTCCCAATAACATGATTAATTAAAATAAAAATTAAAAAAACAGATCTTGAATTCCCCTTGTGGACAATGAACGCAGTGCCATTCTTCTTGATATGCATTCCCAGAAATACTAATCCATGTGATTTCCTTATTCAAAATGGCAACTACCTGTCCATTTCAGCTCATTAATGCTTAAGAGGATATCAATCTTTATGCATTCCATTTCAATTTTGACAATGACCAATCTTCCTAGATGAATACTTTATAGCTGTTGGGTTTGAACCACGTACTTTGCCACTGGTAACCCCATACTTAACAAAAGGTACCACCTGGACTCTTTAATTGGGAATTAGCACTGGAGACACAGTGAAGGAATGGCGCACGTTCTGGCCCTATCACGCTGGGGCGAGGCACTGAGGGCATGAAGCAGAGCAGCAGGGGGAGCAGACTGATGAAACCCCTGGGGAATCCCAAAAATATACTCGGGAAACAGAGAGTTGGCACCCCATTAGACTTGACTGGAAAACACTCATAAAGGTCAACAGACAGACCTTGAACTATTTATAGGCTTTTCCATTTTTGTCAGTGGCTTTTCTTTTGTTATTGTTATTTTGTTCTTGCTTTCTGCTGTTACTGTTATTGTTTTTGTTGGTTTTGGATTCCTTTGTTGTTGTATTTGGCTTTGCCTGGCTTTTGCACTTATTAATGTATCTACATGTCTATCTAGATAAGATAGGTGGGATAAAAAATTTGGAGATGCAAAGAATGGGACCAATGGTTCCAGGGGGTATATGGGAGAAGGGGAGGTGGGAGAATGGAAAGGAAGGAAGGGGGCAGGGACCAACTCAGGGACAAGGAAGCAACAAGTGAACCAAAATCAATGGAAGGAAGATCATAGGATGCCAGGTGGAGCTTAATCAAGGGAAATGTGTGTGTGTATATATATATATATATATATATATATATATATATATATATATATATATATATATATATATATATATATATATATATATATATATATATATATATATATATATATATATATTACAACTATGTACTCATATCTATATGTTAAGAATTAAGGTTTCAGATGGACATTGGACCTCAAATCAAGTACTCCCTTAACACAAGAACACTTTGTTCTAGCAATCCAGCATTCTGTGATGCTCCACTTCCCGGAAAAATTGCTGAAGACAAAATGGGTGCATAAGCAAATGTGGTGTAGAAAGCTGATGATGCCTGGCTATCAAAAGATATAGAATTGAAGATAAACAAGCAGCCATCTACCTCAGAAGCATCAAAGCCCACATGGAAGAAGCACACCAGCCTGTGTGACGAGTTGTCAAAGGGATCAGGTATCAGGCATCAAAGAACAAAAAGTCATATCGCTATAAATGAGGGTGAGTGCAGAGTGGAGACCCAAAGCCAATCTGTAGGCAACTGGACACCCCCTTACAGAGGGTCTTGGAGAGGAGACAAGCCAGTCAGCATGCAGTGTAGCAACAAGGAAACATACAACTTTCCTCTAGTTCTTAAATGCTTCCTCCCCCTACTATAAGCATCCCAATTCTACCTTACAAATCTGGTTAGGCCAGATGATGTACATTGGTACAGATAGGAGCTGGAAACACAGGGAATCCAGGACAGATTATCCCTTCAGGGCCAGTGGTGAGAGTGGTGATTCTGGGAGGGTGGAGGAAAGGGGGGGTGGAAAAGGGGAACCAATTACAAGGATCTACATATAACCTCCTCCCTGGGGGATGGACAACAGAAAAGTGGTGGGAAGAGACGTCGGACAGTGTAAATCATGACAAAATAATAATAATTTATAAATTATTAAGTGTTCATGAGGGAGGGGGAACAGGAGGGAGGGGAAATGAGGAGCTGATATTAAGGACTCAAGTAGAAAGCAAATATTTTGAGAATGATGATGGCAACAAATGTACTAATGTGCTTGATACAATGGATGTATGTATGGATTGTGATAAGAATTGTACAAGGCCTCAATTAAATGATTTTTTTAAAAAGAGATGTAATAGCCCCCAATAAATGTAAGAAAGAGAGAAAATGAATAACAGTGTGATATGTGACTTTGAATGTCAGAGAGATATGAATTTTGAGGAATAAGGGGCACTTAAAAATTTTCAGAGAAGGCAAGTACCATGGAATTGAGCGAGTAGAATTTAATTTAATTGATATGATAGCAAAATATTCTACACATTAAAAAAAACCCTCACTGCCATTGAGTTGCTGATGACTCATAGCAACCCTATAAGACATAGTATACATGCTCCTGTGCATTTCCAAGACTGTCAATGTATGTGGGAGTAGAAAGCCCTGTCTCTCTCCTGTGCAGTGGCTGGTAGTTTCAAATGGCTACCAATGGGTAACACCTCTGTCTCCAGGGCTCTAGACATATAAGGCATTAAAATGACTTGTATTTTACTTCAGTCTTTATGAAGTGCTATCTTTCCATCCTATTATTTCTTTTCTATGATGTTATTTCTTTCATTCCTGTCATGAATGTACATAGAATTTAGAATAATTTTATAAGATCTTCCAAATAACAAGGATGTATCAAAATAAAAACGTGGTAAATAGCCTGAGAGAATCCCTCAAACTATGAAACACTCTAATCTGTGGGGATTAGAAACTAAACTTTTGATCTAAACATGTGTAGGTCTTTGTGATGCTCCTCAAGCAGCACATGCTCCGCAGCCCCAGGCATGGATTTATCAGGAAGAAGAAGACACAAGTACACATACACAGGGGTAGAAATCCTCCTGAACCATTTTCACTTTATAGGTTGTCTCTACCTCTCCAGACCAATAAGGAGAGTCTACCACTTAGAATTCATTTCAAATAGCAAAACCCACCCACAAGAAGAACAGAAAATAAGCCAGGAGTCCCAAATAAGTGTAAAATTCTCAGCATCACTCACAGAAATTTTTAATAGGTCATTTTGTCAAAAAAAAGTTGTAATATTCTACTGCTACCACTGGAGAAGACAGTTGGGGATTTTCTCAATATGGAAAAATGAAAACCGCTACCTATCCTGATACGTAATTTTAAACCTTGGAATTAAAAGCATCATTAAGCAATTGCTTTGAGAGAAAGATTGCTCAAGCTGGGTGATACTTCTCACCAAGAGAATTTATGCTATCATCTTCCATAGCATGAACTGCTTCCTAACAGCATTTGATTCTTAGATCATTTACTTTGTATTCATTACTCATTGCTTTCTGCACTGCAATTCAAATGTTCTAATCTACAGACACTTAAATACTAGATCTGAACCTAAGACAAGAAACCAAGTATGTGTTTCTTCTTTTGCTATCCCTCGTATTTACATGAATAATTTAAAATCCTGTTGCTCACTGGGGATGAAGTAGTTGCAGAGACTAGTTGTCTTTTTGAAGCACTTTTAATAATATGCCTACAGGTCTATTTTTCTGTGAAGGGCACGGAATTTGTCCCCTTTCAGTATGAGAAATAAAAACTATGGAAAGTTCTAGATATTTTCCAAACTATAGTTTTATCTAAAGTATCTGCTATGCAGTTAGAGTAGGGGCTGAGATGTTTATAAGTCAAAAGATTGTGTTAAACTTCAAAGGTCACCAACCAGAAGCCACTCTTGTTCTGTTGTTAACTGGACCCAAATATTGTCCAACCATGCAGTGTCTATGTACTCCACTACAGGGCTTCACACTAGAAGTGCAAAAAGAATGCATTTAACTGTGAAAAGTTAGGCAGATCCAGCTGGGGGGTCCTGGGAAAATTTATTTGCTGATAAAAAGGGATAGTGGAAAAGCCAGTCTCTTCCAGCCATTTGACTTCTTTTCTTTCATTTGCCACAGAGATGGCTCCAAATCATGCCATCCCCATGTGCTGCAGAGTAGGCTTTCATTTAATAATTTGTTTTTTAAATAGTTTTATTGGGATATCGTTCACATAGCATACAATTCAGTAATTCAATCACATCAAGAAGAGTTGTACAATCACCACCACAACCCGTTTTAGAACATTTTCTTAGTTCTTGTACTTATTTGAGCCCCGTTTCCTCCCAAACTCCCCTGCCACACCCCAAGGACCCACTAACCCAGTCACTATCTCTATACGCTTATCTATTCTGAATTTCATATACAGAAAAACAACATAAAATATCAAGATACAGTAACAAAGTAAAACATAAAAGTCTCAATAAAGCAGAAAATATTGAAAACTAGAATAAATTAAAAATGGATCAAATGATAAAGTGTTTAACTTAACTGCAGCTTCAACAACCCACTCTCCAATGCATTCTGCATAATAGCAAGGCTGTTCACATCCCTGGTCTATTGTCAGAGGGGAGTCACTGGAAACTTACTCCCCAAATATTTCTCCTTTATTTTTTCTTAACATAAACTAAAACCATTTAAAAATGGATCAAAGGTGATATCAAAGGATATTACATTTTAACCTAACTCTGACTGACATAATAGAATTGATGATGCGCTCTGACTGCTAACAAGGCAATTCACATATCCTCAACTCTGATCCGAGGGGATTCACCAGAGGTTTAACCCACATAGGGACCCTGCAAATGGGTTTGGGCCTTCCACTGTCATCCATAGCCTTCTACAAACCGGGTGCTCCAATTTAAGCTCTGATACCATTCCTCTTCTCACATTTGGATTTTATTATTTCCAATCCCTGATGTGCTCTTTCCATGGGGCCTTACTTGACATCTCCTTTGCTTGTTTGAAGACAAGCCTTTCAGATCACAGATGCTATTTTTTCTCATAGCAGAGCACCATCTAGTTTTTCACCATGATTTTCACCATGATTTTCTATAGCACCCATATCTTCAGTGACTCTTCTTGAGGGTGAGCATCCAGAAAGGTCATGGCATTTTCAGATGAGAACAGAAACCTTGAAAATGTGCATTTTATGACCAGGAGGAGGCAATCCGGAAGCAATACTTTGGAAGGATGAAAAAAAAAGAAAAGTAGGAAGAACCTGGACCAGGATTCACTTTTTTCATTATTTCTTTGAATACATTATGTTGATTAATACATCTTCCTTTAGTTGAAGACATTTTTAATAACAGCTGTTGATAATTTCAGGATGCCTGGTTTGGCATAAGGAATATGTTTATCTCATACACTGAATTTGGAAATATTTCTCCTTTTTCAATACCCTGAAATAGTTAGAGTATAATGGGTCTCAGTTCTTCACAGTATATTTAGTAGAATTCACCAGTAAAGCAGCCTCGGCCTGGACTTCTTTAGGAGTTTTTGATGACCTGATCAAGTTTTCATTTTATGATTAGTCTGTTCACATATTCTACTGCAGTTCATTTTAATTTAGATAAGTATTATGTTCCTAGAAATATGCTCATTTCTTTAAGGTTGTAAAATATGTTGGAAGACAGTTCTTAGTTACATTTGATCATTATCTTTTTTCTTTCTATTTTTTATATTATGATGTCATGTATTTCATTTTAAAATAATGTTATTTTCACTTTCTTCTTTTCTTTTGTTAGTTTTTCCAGTGGTTTGTTGATTAAATTAATCCTTTTAAAGAACCAACTTTTAGTTTTCTTGATTTCTTCTGTTTTCTATTTCATTTATTTCTAATCTAATCATTTTTTCTGGTGATTGTAAGCTAATTTTGCTGCTCTTTTTCTAAGTTGGATTAAGGCATTATTTATTGTTTTTTAATAATATAAATTTATTGGTATAAATTGACCTCTGAGCACTGCTGTTTTTGTATGACAAATTTTTGGAATGTTGCACCTTAATTCTCATTTGATTTAAATAATTTCTAAAATCCCTTTGTAAAAATTACATTATATTACTGGAGTGTGTTATTCAGTTTCCATGTATTTATTTCCCCCCCGATCTTCCTATTGCTGATTTATAATTTGATAGTGCTATGATGTGAGAATATGCTTTGTGGTTTTTAAATATTTCTAAATTTATTGAGGCTTTCTTTATTACCAAACAAATAATATATTCTGAATAATATTTCATATGTACTGGGAAAGAATTTATATTGTGCCATTGTTGGGTGGAATGTTTTGTACGTGTATATATCTATGTAGTCAAGATAGCTGACTCAGTTATATAGTTCTTGTGTACTTTTGCTGAATTACTTTCTATTTGCTCTGTTCTTCACTGAAAATTGTATACCAAGAGATATCAAAAAAATTCTTGCAACAATTTATTATCTTTTACTTCTATTTTTCTATGAACTCTTTGAAGCCTGCCTTTATTAAATTCCCATACAATTTTTGTAGGATGGTCATTTTTCAATTATGCTAAAGTTTGATTTGCGTATTTTACATCTCTTTCATTGGGTGCAAAGAGCACTTGTTCAATGGTTATATAATATCCTTCCTTGTACCTTATACTGGCTTTTTTACTAAAAGTGGTTTTTTTATAAGATAGAAATATTGCCACTCCTCCTCTCTTTTGTTGACCATTTGTTCGATTTTTTTATCCCCTCTTTTCCCCTTAGTCTTCTGTTGTGTTTGTACCTAGGGTTTTACTGTCTATTATAGATAGTATATTGATGGGTGTATCTTCAATATGACTAAGTAGCAAACATCATTATTCCAAGTGAGTCAAATTATTCTGAATAATGCTTTGCATCCACTTTCCATTATATTAATCATGTCCCATTTGTCATGGCCTAGTGACTGCTGCCAGTTGACTCTTGTCACCCAGGATTTAATCATATCCATTGTAATTAGGCATCCCAATTTAAGTGAAGGCATTTATTACTGCAATATCTGATTGACATCAGTAATAGTGGTATTCCACTATGATAAAACTCTCCCATAACAATTTTATTTATCGCAGTTGTGGTAAAAGGTGTGTTCTCTGAGTACTTCCTGGGTGGGCCTGTGGGTCAAACATTATAAATATGTTCTAACTTTCTAATTTACCTAAACCTTTAGAGTCGTTATTCTAGATTACATCAAAGCAGTTACGGTATTTCAACTTTATTCAGGGTAGGCCAACTATTAGCCCATTTTTTGCAATTAAAACAAATAAGTACACTGTTAGATATTTTTCTAACCTATCCAACTGAAACTTTGGGTGATGATTCTTTGCTTACTGGCCCATTTAAATAAATTCAGATTGATATAACGTTATGTTTTTACATCATTATTACTTTAACAGTTATTAATAGCTAGTCCCACACATAGTCTCAAATTTCTGTTCATATGCATTGGAAACAGCAACTAGTTCTTTTGGAGTATAGTCTTTTTTAACTATCATGTTGGAGCTTACTAGAACCTGAGTTTAGATGTAGTACTAGAAACAAAAATGCTGTGGACCCTGGGACACTCAACAATGATTGATGGCTCAGATAACATCATAGATATTGTGTTGTGCCAGAAAATGCTTCAGATAGAGCTTCAAATAAGGACATTTATGATAGAGCTGAATTAATATCATAAAATAGGGGTAGAAAGGATGATTCTACTATAAGTGTGATTGATCAGATTTCAGAGGTTCTTTGTCCTAACTTCACCTATTCCTCCCCATCCTAGTTTTCAAAAGCATACGTCTTCCCAATTTATGCCTTCACTTTGGTTTCCGATACATTTTTTGCAGTTGAAAATCCTGTTCACATTGTAATTCAGCCATTATGGGTAATCCAGGAGAGAGATCTACATCTAAAAATTGATATGGAGGAAATGGCTTGTAATAGCCTGGGCACTTTAGAGAAACAAATCCACAGCAACTCATGTATAAGAGAAAGAGTTTTATATAAAGGTTAACTGCACATCAAGAAAACATCCCAACTCAGTCCTAGCTAAGCCCACAAGACTAACATTAACCCATATGTCCAACACCAATCCACAAAGTCCTCCTCCATCTCACAAAACAGACACGTTAATGCTGCAGGAGGAAATCTGAGTCAATGAATGTGTAAGCCTGTCAGCGCTGGCAGGGTTCTCCACACGGGTGCTCCAGCACTCAGGGCTGCATCCGGGCAGGTCCACGTGGCTTCTCTTTGAAGATGTCTTGCAGGAGGTGAGCCTTGCCAGCTGAAGCAGGGAACTGGCTAAGGCAGCTGCACCCTGGTGTGACCATCACAAAGCAAGAAACTCAAGAGCTAGAAAGGCGAGACTCACAAGCCAGTTATTCTTCCACCCTTCAATTAATGCCACATGTGTTTATCAGCCAGGTTGGCACAATAAACTAACTCATGGCTCATGCAACTGTAGGTGATGGCAAGTCCCAAATTTCTGTGACAGGCAGCAGTGTAGAGTGTAAATGTGACAGGAACATTTACATAATGGTGACAGGAAACACCACAAAGGAATGCTTTCTTTCAACTGTTTGGTTGATCACATAAGGGCCCCAAATGGAAAGAGTTTACCAGGTTTGCTAAATCACTGAGAATCATAGTCTAGCCAAATTGACACATACACTTATCATACAATTAGCTTGGCTGACTGGTCTTGGAAAGTTTTCTTACCTTCTTATGTTCCAAACTCTCAATCTGTAAAATGATCTAAATGACAGTGTGTAGCTGACTGAATTCATGTGTAGTACAGTGATATAATGAAAGTATTAAATAAATGAGAACCTCTATTAATAAGACTGACCATAGAGTGGAAAAATAAAGTAAGCCAGTAAATTTATTCAGGAATACAGCTATACATGGCTGTGGTAATTACATAATCTGTTGCCAACTTCAGACTTAAGAGTGAAGTGGTGGAGTTTAGCCTGTCAATCAGCTTGCAGCTTGAGGAACTCATTTGGAGACACTAAGGAGATAGACAGTCCACTGGAGGCAGGACACTCACTCCCTGTGAGGCATTCCTGTTGAGAAGACACATGGAGCTACGCTAGAGGCACCGAGTTGAAGGAACCATGTGGATTCCCCTGCCAGTGCTGAGATGCTTCCACTGTCACTGTATCCATGAGTCTTTTCACCCAATCCCTGTGATCTTCCTGCATTCGGCATCATTGCATGTATAGCATGAGTCTGAAGAGGAATTTATGGAATTGTATTGGACATATGGGTTAATATTTGAATTATGGACTGGATCTTGACTAGAAAGGGATGTTTTCTCAATGTTGAATTGCTGTCGTATATAAATCTCATTCATACACACATATGAATTTCTATGAATTTGCTTTCCCAGTATACCCAGACTAATACAACACTTAAGTAAAAATGTATTGCTACAAAATTATAGAAACCTTTAATAAACAAACACATCAAAATGCGAAGCTTTTGTTTCTTGATGTATCCTCCATGTAGGTATACACACTATTGGGGGCAGTGTTTCTGTCTCTAACTCTTCCCTGAAGAATCCTAGACTTTTAGATGATTTACACAACATCAAAGTGACAGTTTTGGCATTCAGAATAGATCCAAATCATGTCATTTTAAGGGTTCTTTTAGTTTTCCAAATGACAAAAGCAAACAGAATGAAGGGGAAATGTCAAAGCTTTAGGGTGACCAAGCAAAATTTCCCATCAAAGCTCTTCTACCGCTGTCATTGCTACCCTTGACAAGTGACCAGCTGCAAAGTTGTGACGGGAAAAAATCCTCAGTGTAATTTTCCTGGCCTTTTTCTCACCAAAGCACTTCTTAATTTTCTTTAAACTTCCTCCTAAACACCCTGTGTCTTTTGAGAAAAGCTGTCAAGGTTTTCTAAAACCTTGAGAAAATCTGTCAAGGATCCTAAACTGAACCAGCAGCCTTAAATTCAACCAGCCTGCAAGAGACCTCTAGAAGCCACTGCTCTGTCTGTTGCTCTCTGGATTGTAATGATAAATCGAAGATCCATCCTGGGCTTCAGATAATTCCATAAATTCTTCTTCATTTGTTTCAATCTTGCCTAAAAGAGTTACAGAAAGAGCTAGCTTATCTTTGTTCAACCCTTTTGGCATCCATCAGCCAAAATTATTCATACCAAGAAAATTGCTTAAAATTGATGGTAAATCATATGAGATTCCAAACGCAATAGGTATTTCAACAATGATTTTCTTCCATTGCACAAAATATATTCTTTTTTATTTTTGAATGCCCAGTAATGAGATGAAGGGTAATATATTATTATAAGAATACATCTGCAGGTGCTACATACGGCACAAGGCAGGTATACCAGTGAACTCTAGTGCTCAGTGCCGTGGTGGGAACTGATGCCTGGCCACTGGTGCAATCTTGACTTTGAGAGTAATACCACCCTGCATCTGAGGAACCCGACATCAGGTGGGTACACTACCCTGCTACCTTGATGAAGAGTTGGAACTCCTCCAGCCTCCCGGACAGGTGATCAAGTCTCAGTTATCTCCTTATTAATCACTCTATTTCTTCTCCTTTATTCACTCGCCCTTCTATCTTTCCCACCGCAGCCAGTCTCAACGAGCTCAGGTTTGTGTTGGTTTTTTTTCTCTCTTTCTTCTTTTTCCATCTTTTTTTCCCTTTCTTTTTCCCCTTTCCTCCTCTTCTCTCCCTCTCTTTCCTATCATATGCCACTAATGGCTTCCAGGTCACTACCCACGCCTAGGGCAAATCAACCCAAACAGCAGGGGGAAGTCAAGCCTGCCCTCCGTGGGAGTCCTGTGCACCACACGAGGCAGCTGTGACAGCCATCTACAGCGTGCTGTGCTTCTGAGGAACCTCTGTTGGACCTTAAGGTGAACTCGTCAACTAGGGAAATTCCACCCAGCACCACTGGGTCACTGCATTAAAAGGGCATACCAACCTGTCATGGAGGGGCACGGTCTAAACTCCTCTGGGCCCACATTCAAGCAATCATGGATCAGCTATCTCTTTATTTCCTCCTTCTCTCTCTCCCCTCTTTACCATCACAGCCAATCTCAGTGAACACAGTGGAGTTTTCCCCCTCTTTCTCTTTCTTTCCTCTTTCTTTCTTCTCTTTGCTTCTCTCTCTGTTTGTATGACTCTCTCTTCTCCCTCTCTTTCATTTCACATGCCACTGCTAGTTCCCAGACCCCTACCCACTGCCGAGAGCAACTCTGCCCACCCAGAGGGCAGCCTGCCCACTAAGACAGTGCTGCTCACAGCACAAGGCAGTGTTACACACAGCACAGTACGGGGGCAGCTGTCTCTTGATCTATCTTTGTAAATCTCTCTCCTTCGCTTTCTTTTTATTTCTTTGTTTTATTCTTTCACTTCTGCTTCTTTTCTCCTCTTCTCCTGTCTCTTCTCTCTCTCTCCTGCCACAGCCTCAGCATATTCAGTTCTCCTTTTCTGTTGTTTTCTTTTCTTTCTTTCTTTTTTACTGTTCTCACTTTCGTTTACTCTGTGCATTTTAGTTGTTTGTGTGCGAGTGGTTGTTAGTTTCCTTGGAATTGTTGCTCCAGTCGTTTCCTTCTTTCTCTCTTTTCCCCACCTTTCACTCTCTTTCCTGTCACAAGCCACTAGCAACCTCTAGGCCACTCCTCTCCACCCAGGGAAATTCTGAAGAACCAACTGGGGGAGCTCCCACCCACATTTATTGGCTTTGAAAGCATCTGTGGAAATCACTCTAGTCAGTGGGGCATCTCCAGCCTAAATCCCAAGGCCCTACAAGAGATAGGGGAAAACGCTGGAGCACCACTAGTGGGGCTCCATGGTACTGTGGGAACATCCACGCAACCTCCACGGTGATGTCTCAGTCTACAGTAATTCACCTGCCAGCTACAGAGCTCTACACCAATGAGCGTATACCCGCATGCCCTCCTCGGCACACCAGTTGCAGAGGAAAACACCACAGCCATCTGAGGTGCCCCAAGCACCATGAAGATTGACCAGTGAAGCAACACCCTTGTGGGCCCACAACAACCTGACAAGTGTCACATGAGAGGAATATCCAACTCACATTCCAAATAACAGCATACTGGACAGCTAGGATAAGAGTGAAACTACAGGAAGATATAGTAATAGCCTGACCCCTCAGTACAGCTACTGGCAGATAGTTCATAGAAGCACTCATATGAGTCCCCCAAGAGAGACGCAGTGTTCTTTGACTCAGGAAGATGGTTCCAGGCTCCTCTAAAACAACACATAAACAGCAACCAATTCTAACAGCTTCAATGAAAAAGCAGTAGAAACAGAAGACAATGTCAGAAGAAGTCATGAACCTAAAGATGGGCATAGAAGAAACAGATATTTACCTGCCACAAAAAGAAAATTTCAGAATGCTGCTTGGAATTATAAAGGATATGAGGGAAGCAATGCAGAAAAAAATTGAAATGATAGAGAAGATAAAGGCAACACATCAAAGGGAAATACAAGAGTTAAGGGATGAAATAACAAAATCCAGTGGCAAATTGACAGACCTTGCCAACAGACTTGAGGTGGCAGAGAATTGCACCAGTGACCTAGAGGATAACCAAACAGCCACCAGCAAATGGGACAAGCAGTCAAAGAAGACAACCAAAGAATCTGAAGAAAACTTGAGAGTCATGTCTGATGCTATGTAGAGGAACAATATTAGAATAAGTGGACTAACAGAACAAGACACAATAAAGAAGTCAACAGCGAAAATAGCGAGGGAATTTTTAGAGGAAAACTTCCCCAGCCTAATAAATTAAAATCAGGCATGTTGGAGGGGCTGTGGGAGATAGGAATGTGCATCCACTGCTGGTGGACCTGTAGGTATGTATAGCCACTATGGACATCGATTTAACAATTTCCAAAACAGATGGAAATTGAGCTACTATATGACCCAGCAATCCCTCTACTGGCCATATTCCCAGAAGAGTCAAGAAACAAACCACGGCCAGACATCTGTCTCCAATGTTCATTGCAGCACAGTTCACAATCGCAAGGAGTTGGACACAACCCAAATTTCCATCAACAGACGAATGGATTACAAAACTGTGGTACCTACATACAATGGAGTGCTACGCATCCCTAAAAACAGTGATGAACACATGAAGCATATTGCCACATGAGAAGAGTTGGAGGAAATTATGCTAAGTGGAGTAAGCCAAGCACAAAAGGACAAGTATAACATGAGTCCGCTGAGGTAGGTTTATTAAAAATTAAAAAAATTAAAAAGGCAGAAAGGTAAATGCAAAAGGGGCACAAGGAAAAAGCTACTGTATACAAACACTCCAGGGGTGAGGTCCAGCTAGTATAGGAGAGGCCAGACCAAATCCAGGGATACATATGGTAGCCAACTGAAAAGGGGTTGGGGAGGGAGGAAAGGAGAAAAAAAAGAGATGTGTGGTGGGGGGAATTGGGCACTGACCAACCTAAGGGTGGATATTGTTTGTGTCTTCACAGGGAAAAAGGGACCAGGGTTAAAGCCAGTGTTCTGGAATGCAAATGCAGCATGCCGACATGGAGAGAGGAGCCAGTGAAGGGGCATGAGGGCTCAGCCCCCATACCAGCTACATGGACAACTGTCCCTCCCCCCGGAAGAATTTACTTTAGAGGACAGCACTGAAGCTGCAACTAGGAGAGAGGGGCATGTCTGAGCAGAGTACATGGGAGCAAATGAATGAGGAGGAAGAGAGACAGGAGCGCATCCTGGTCCACCAGGCCTGGAGGACTTTATCCCCACTCTGAACAGCCAATGAACAGAGTGGACCATATGGCTGACACCACTAGGAGACACGCCGTCCCTTTCTGGCCCAGGGCCCTAAGAGGAACAACACTGGAGACTCAGTGTCAGGACTGGCCCAGACTGACCCCGAGACACTGAGGCAAAACACTAAAAGTGTGGCAGAGCCACCTGGGGAGCACAGCAAGGAGCTCCCAAGGTAGTACAAAGGATAGACTCTGGGACCAGAGTGTGGAACCCCATTGGACCTTACTGGGAACACACCTAGAGATTAAAAATCAGACCTTGATCTATCTACAAGTTATTCTTTCTTTTTTTAAACTTTTTCTTTTAATTAATTTATTCTTTTATGGGTCATTGGTTTGCTTTTTTGTTGTCATCACATTGTTCTCATTCATGGTCTGTCTTGCTATGCCTCAATTTTGGGTGCATATATTACAGATCTATCTAGATAAAATAAGCTGGATGATTACTCTGGAGGATAAAACAATGGAACCAATGGTTCCGGGGAGACACGGGAGAGGGAGAGGAGGAGGTAAGGAGGTGGTACTAACCAACCCAGGGACAGCGGAGCAGTAAGTTATCCCAAATTAGTGGCAAGGAGGGTGTGAATGGCCTGGTAGGGATTCAGCAAGGGCAATGTAACCGACAGAAATTACTGAAACCCAAATGAAGGCTGAGCATGATAGTGGGACAAGAGGGAAGTAAAAGGAATTAGAGGAAGGAACTAGGTGACAAAGGGAATTTGTAGAGGTCTAAATACAGGCATATACATATGTAAATATACTTTTATAGGAGGGTGGGGAAATAGATCTATGTGCATATATTAATAGGCTTAGTAATAAGGCAGCAGATAGACATTGGGTCTCCACTCAAGTACTTACTTAATGTGAGAACACTTTGTTTTATTAAATTGGCATTCCATGATGCACATCTTCCCGACATGATTGCTGAAGACAAATGTGTGCATAAGCAAATGTGATGAAGAAAACTAATGGTGCCTGACTATCAAAAGATATAGCATCTGGGGTCTTAAAGACTTGCAGATAAACAAGTGGCAATCTAGCTGAGAAGGCTCAAAGCCCACATGGAAGAAGCTCATCAGCCTGTGTGACCACGAGGTGTAGAAGGGTCCAGTTTCAGACATCAAAGAACAAAATATCATATCAGTGGATATCCACCTTCCTAATATCACTGAAGACAAACACGTGCATAAGCAAATGTGGTGAAGAAAGCTGATGGTGCCTGACTATCAAAAGATATAGTGTCTGGGGCCTTACAGGCTTGAAGATAAGCAAGCAGCCATCTAGCTCAGAAGCAACAAAGCCCACATGGAGGAAGGACACCAGCCTGTGTAACCACAAGGTGTTGAAGGGACCAGGTGTCAAGCATCGCAGAAAAAAATCATATCATTGTAAATGTGGGTGAGTGCAGACTGGTTGCCCATTGGTAGGTAACTGGACACCCCCTTACTGAAGGGTTGTGGTGAGGAGATGAGCCAGTCAGCATGTAGTGTAGCAACTATGAAACATGTAACGTTCCTCTAGTTCTTAAATGTTTCCTCCCCCACCCACCACTATCATGATCCCAATTCTACCTTACAAATCTGGCTAGACTGGAGGATGTACGTTGGTACTGGAAACACAGGGAATCCAGAACAGATGACCCCTTCGGGACCAGTGGTGAGAGTGGCAATTCCTGGAGGGTGGAGGGATTGTGGGGTGGAAAGGAGGCACTGATTATAAGAATCTACGTACAGCCTCCTCCCTGGGAGATGGAGAGCAAAGAAGTGGGTGGGGGAGACTTCAGGCAGTTCAATATATGACAAATAATAATAATTTGTGAATTATGAAAGGTTCATGAGGGAAAGGGGAGTGGGAAGGTAGGGGGGAAATGAGGAGCCGATATTAAGGGCTCAAGTAGAAGGCAAATGTTTTGAGAATGATGATGGCAACAAATGAACAAATGTGTTTGACACAATGGATGGATGGATGGATGGATGGATTGTGATATGAATTGTACGAGCCCCCAATAAAAGATTTAAAACAGAAAAAGACTATGTCTGCAGCTATGCACTGGTTGCAGGGGCATGCTTAAAGACACTCTGTTTGGAATTAACTAGAGGATGTATGAGCTAGTACTCTGGTAGCAATACTTTCTGATTCATCCTCATATTCTCTATTTTTTAATTGTGTTCAGTTTGCCACCTTTCCAGGACTCTAGTTCCTGTACTGTATTATCTTCTCAGATTTTCTTGTGAGTAAATTGTTGACCTTTTGGTTTCATACTGATGATTTTAAAGCTGGGTACCAATTTTATGGATTGTATCTTTTATTTTGTGTGCCATGCTGCTATTTTGCTAAATAGCGACCTCAGTGAATAGGCCCGAGGATTAACGAGTGTATTGGATAATTATATGCACAAAAACAAGGCATAGTAAGACAAAACAACAAAGAGAACTCAACAACAACAACAAAGAAAACCAGTGACCCCCCACCCAAATTAATTAATTAAAGTATATAAAAAAAAAATTAAAAAAAAAATCTGTGAATAGATCATGGTATCTTTGTTGACCTATAGGAGTGTCCTCCAGTTGAGTCCAATGGGGTGGCACGCTCTGGCCCCAAAGTCTATCCTTTGCACTCCCTCGGGAGCTCCCTGCTCTGCTCCCCCCACCCCACTGCTCTGCCACATGCCCTTAATGTTTTGCCTCAGTGTGGTGGGGTCTGACCGGGCCAATCTGGATACTGAATCTCCAGTGTTGTCCCCCGTAGGGTCATGGGCTAGCGAGCGACATCGTGTTTCATAGTGAGATCAGCCATATGGTCCACTCTGTGCATTGGCTGTTCTGGGTGGGGATATCATCCTCCAGACTTGGTGGGCCAGGATTTGCTCCACATTTTCCTCCTTCTTCATTTGCTCTCATGTACTCTGATCACACATGTCCCTCTCTCTGAGTTGCAGCTTCAGTGCTGTCCTCCAAAATAAATTCTCCAGGAACTGGTCTTCCTCCAGGAACTGGTCTATCTTGATAACATGTTCCAAGTTTGTGAGACAAAGTCTCTTCATCCTTGCATTATCTAATTCTTCTGACATCAGGGTAGGTAAGACTTTTGGTTACCTCTCTGCCGCTCTGCTCCTGAGAAGCAGACACCTGTAATTATATAGCTGTGTGGTCACTCACAAGCTATAAAGGTTCCAAATGCCACAACTTTACTAGGAAGCAGATCATGGATTTAATTAAGTTATGCCAAATGACTAATTATGCAATGATCCTAAGATCCTAAGCTTCTAATCTCAGGCTACCAATTCTGACATGTGTTTAATTCTGTCACAAGAATTATATCTTTTCAATGAGTATGTATCCCCACATTCACATAATTTTATATGCCTATAGATATTTTTCCTCATATACTTTGGACATGTTGCTAGAAGGGACTAGATTCTCATGAATAAATTATTGCTTAGTAAAGGTTCATCTAGGAATCCTGGTGGTATAGTAGGTTACATATTGAGCTACTAACTGCAAAGCCAGAGGCTTAAAGCTACAAACTGCTCTGTAGGAGAAAAATGAGCTCTCTGCTTCCATAAAGAGTTGCAGCCTGGGAGCTCCATGGAGGCAGTTTTACCCTGTCTTCTTGGGTCACTATGGGTTGTAAATAAATCGTTGGCAATGAGTTTGGCCTTTTGGTTAAAGGTTATTCAAAAATAAGATCATGCTGGGAGGCTGGCCCCAGTACCAAATACTAAGTGGATTCCTGCCCCTCCCCTCAGAAGAATATTTTTCAAAGGACGACATTGATTCTGCAGCTCTGGGAGAGGGACATATCTGATCAGAGCACACGGGAGCAGATGAAGGTGGAGGAGGAGAGAGTGGAGCACAGCCTGGCCCACCAGGCTGTGAGGATGATGTTCCTGATTAGAGCAGCCAGTCCACAGAGATGACAACATGGCTGGCCCCACTATGAGACATGATGCCCCTCAGTGACCAATGGCGCTACAGGGGACAGCACCGGAGACACAGTGTGGGAATTGCACCTGACCTGATTCCACCACACTGAGGCAAAGCACTGAGGGAGTGCAGCAGAACAGCAAGGGAATGGAGTGGCAAGGTCCCCAGGGAATGCTGAAAGTGGATTTTGAGGCCAGGGCGGGGTGCCCCAACAGACTGGACTGGAAAACATTCCTAAAGGCCAACAAAGGATCCTTGAACTAAAATAATAATAATAATAATAAGACCATCAATTAGATTGGCACAATGGAAACAGCAATGGCCTCATACATAGCAATGACCACGAGGATGGCAGAAGGCCAGATCATGTTTACTTTGGTTGCACATACGGTGACTTTGAGTTGGAACCAAATTGATAGTTCAAGCCTTTCCCTGTTGTCGTTTAAGGTGCCATTGAATGGGTTCCGACCTACAGTGAGCTTATGCACAACAGAATGAAACACTATCCTGTCCTGTGCCATTCAGTCCATTGTGGTAGCCGTGGTGTGGCAAATCCATCTCTATGAGGACCTTCCTTTTTTCAGCTGCCCCTCTACTTTACCGAGCATGGTGTCCTACTCCAGGGTCTGAGTTTATCAGACAACCTGTCCAAAATATGTAAGATGAAGTCTCACCATCTGTGTTAATCTTGGTTGACTAGAGAAACAAATTCACAGACACTCAAATGTGTATAAGAAAGAGCTTTATATACAAGAGCAATTGAATGTAGAGAAGACATCACAGCTCAATCCAGATCAAGTTCATAAATCTGATATTAGCCCATATGTCTGATACCAATCTATAAAGTCCTCTTCAGACTCAGGAAACACATGCAATGACCCTGAATGCAGAAGATTACAGGCTACTGGGTGGAAAGTCTTGTGGATCCAGTGATGGTAGAAGTATCTCAACGCTGGTATGGGTCTCTACATGGTTCCTCCTGCTCCAGGACTCAGGCTGCATCAGTGTAGCTCCATCAGGCTCATTGTCAATAATGTCTTGCAGGGAGTGAGTGTATCTGACCTCCAGTGAGCTATTTATCTCAATGGTGCATCCAAATTAGGTCATCAAGCTACAACCTGATGACAGGCTAGACTCCATCCCTTTTCAAGTTGACACCAGAATATGTAACTGCCACACCATCCTTGCCTCTAAGAAGCTGTGATAGATAAGGTTCATTGTGCCAACTGGTTCCATAAACACATGTGGGGTTAATTGAAGGGCTGAGGGGAAAAATGGCGTGGTGAGCCTCGCCTTTCTAGTTCTCGGGTCTCTTGTTTCTGATGTTCAGACCAGGATGTAGCTGCCTTAGCCAGTTCCCTACTTCAGCTGACAAGGCTCACTTCCTGTGAGACATCCATGAGGAGAAGCCACATAGACCTCCCCCAATGCAGCCCTGGGTGCTGGAGTCGCTGCGTGAAGACCCCTGTCAGCACTGAGATACTTACATGCTCACTGATTCGGCTTTCCTTCTGCAGTGGGCATTACTGTGTGTGCTTTGTGAAATTGAAGAGGACTTTGTAGATTGGTATCGGACATATGGGCTAATGTTGGACATATAGGCTTGGACAGCACTGGGTTGGGATGCTTTCTTAATGTACACTTACCCTTTATATAAAACTCTCTCTTATATACATATGGGTTTCTCTGGATTTGTTTCCCTGGTTTACCGAGACTAACACAAAAGCATACTGGGCTTACATCTTCCAAGACAGATAATTTTGCACCATTAGCAGTCTATAGTACTTTCAGTATTCTTCCCCAGCACCACCATTCAAATGCATCAGTTTTCTCCAGTTTTCATTATTTTTTAACCAACTTTCTCATGCATATGAGGTAATTGAAAGTATCATGGCTTGAGTATGGCGCACCTTAGTCCTCAAAATATCATCCTTGATTTTCGATAATCTAAAGAGGTATTCTGCAGCAGACTTAACTCTTCTACTGGTTTTGGTATTTGAAAAAAAATTTTTTTAATTTCTTGACTACTGTTTCCATGAATATTGGTTGTGGATCCAAGAAAGACAAAGGCTCTGACAACTTCAGCCTTTTCTCCACTTATCATGACATTACCTATTGGTCTAGTTTTGAGGATTTGGGCTTTCTTTATAAAATCTTTTAGTTAGAGGTTAGCCATATATTTATTTGGATGAAGGGAAAGCAATGTCTGATGAGACTCACTAAAACTGATGGAGGCAAGATACAACACTGGAAGATTGTAAGAGTTAAAGGTAACAGAGGTAAATATTGTTATATATAAAATCTTCAATAACATGATATATATTTAGATATATGGATAAACACTAAAGCCAACTGAATATAGTATGGAGAGACAGCATATATATGTAGATTTGACATAGAATATTTGCAAATATATCCATGAATGTGCTGGAGTATACACGGAGACATGAAACTTCTTAGACATAACCAAAAATCTTGAGTAAGACATTGGGTCTAGGAGCACCAGACCATGGTCTTGGGGGACACAAAGAACAATTGGCATAACATAGTCTAAAAGGACAATTTTCTACTTTTTCCTGTAGAACTTTCAAAGCTCATGAGCAGACATTCAAAGTTCATGAGCACCCCTGTTCTGAGAGAAGAATGAAGAAGTTTGAAAGTTTTGAATTTCATTAGTCCATTGGACCATGTGAACAATTAGACCCCAAGAACATCAATCTACATGATCTTGAGACCATAAGAACTAGCTGGTACCTGGTTAGCACCACCAAGCACTCTTCAAGAGATTACATGATAAAGTCCTGGACAAAGTGAGGAAAAATGAGGAACAAATATTATTCATAAAACAGACTTGCTCAGACAGAAACTAGTGGAACTGAATAGACTATGGCCTTTATTCTCCTTTCAGGTTTGGAATTGAACTTATCCCAGGGGCTCAATTTTCAGCCAAACAGTAGACAGAGCTATAGGGGAGTAATAACACTAGGGAGATCCACTATCTTTGGATAATCAACCATTTACATTAAAAGGAACAAGTTCATCAAAGTTAGGAAAAGCGGAATGGAAACAGGAAATACAGGACAGAAAAGTGGGATAAGTTATATTACATTGAAGAAATTACAGTGAATAATATGAAACAACTATCAGAATTGATAAAAGGAAAAGTGATCTACTCTATAAACCTTCACCCAATTAATAATAAAAAGTTTTTAAGAAATAAGCATACCAGCTTATGAAGAAATTTGCTGGCTCAATTGAATTTAAGACAAAATGGTCAGTTCAGAATGTTATGGTGACTGTTTTTTTTGGAATTTTCATGGGGGTAACATTGATAGATTTTCTCAAGGGACATGAAATTATTATAGGGGCTCTATCATTTGATAGACACTGTCAGCTTTCTTACTACATTTGCATATACACTTATTTTTATCTTCAGCAATCTTATCAAGAATGTGAGCATCACAGAATGCCAGGTTATTAAAGTGTTCTTGTGCTGAGGGAGTACTTGAGTAGAGGCCCAATGTCCATCTGCTACCTTAATACTTCACATATAAACAAATGTACATAGACCTGTATACCTATCATTATATGCAAATACATTTACATATGTCCTTGCCTGTGTTTACACCTCTACAAGTGCCCTTTGCTTCCTAGTTCTTTCCTCTATTTCCTTTTAATCTTCTCTTGTCCCACTATCATGTTCAACCTTCATTCGGGTTTCAGTAATTCCTCTTGGCTACATTGCCCTTGATCAAACCCTACCAAACATTCTACTTCCTCCTCACCATCCACTTTAGATCACTTCTTGTTCCCTTGTTGCTGTGTTTGTTGGCATCCCCCTTCCTTCCCCCGTGCCCCCCCCCCCTACCTTCCCCTCTCCATGTTTCCCCTGTTGTTTTCTCCTCTGGATTGTTTATCCCATCTATCTTATCTAGATCAACATGCAAAAACAAGAATAGCCACACAAAAAAATCAAAGCAAAACAAAAATGAATGGGTTATAAATAGTTCCTCCCGGCTTAACTCCAGGTCTTTACATGAATCATTCTAGTACTTTCCTTTTGGGGGGACTCCTTGAGTCACTCTTTGAAACTTTCTGTTCACTCTTTTATTTATACATCATTTCATCTACTCACTTTAGCTATAACATGCTCCACAGCCAGTTTTCGAGTCTCTCCTGAGACCCACTTTGGGCTTTTCTTTGCTTACTGTATTTTTAGTGAGCTTTTGCTTTCTCCATGAATTAGATTCCTCATACCCTCCCATGAATCATTGGTCTTCGGTCATTGGTGTTGGATACATCAAATCTGTTACTGAAATGCTCTTTAACTTCAGTTGGGATCTACTCGAGGCCATCATTTGGCTCTTGTGAGCTTACTGGAATTAAAAAAAATTTTCAAAATGAATTTGTAAGTGAACAATTAATCATTTATTTCCCAGTTGGTCCTTAATTGTGCTTTGGCTAACAACATTAAAAAATTTTTCTATATCCAAGATGCAGTCAATTTGATTCCTGGGCATTCTATGCTTAAAATAACCATTTACATTGTTGAAAATAGATATTTGCAAAAAAGAAGTCAGTGGTCTTGCAAGATTGTCTCATGGAGTCTCCAGTTTAATTTCCATTATAAAGGCTATATTTTATAACTACTGATCCTTCCTATTTAGTTACAATTTTAATATTCTAATAGCTGGTAATTATCTTGATTGAATATTTAATGAACTTCAGACTTAAGAAGTTGACAGAATTCTTCAATTTCTTCATATTGACTGTAGTAGTTTGTGCATAAATTTGAATGTTTGTATTACTACTTATGAATACATCTCTCTATATGAATTATAATGGCTTATAGTTTTCTTGCGCTGCCATCTCGTTTTGGTATCATGGCAATATTAATTTTATAAAATGGATTGGTATGTGCCCCCTCCTCTAACATTTTTTTTAAGTTGATGAATTGACATTCCTTTTGAATATGTGGAACAATTCAGTAATAAAGCTACCTCGACCTGGCATTTTGTTTGAGGATCATGATTGAGTACTGCATTAATATCTACATTATAGTAGTATAGTGTTTATTAATACCAAATTAATTCCTATATTTTATAAAATCTTTTCATCCATATGGTTCTGTTCTGATCATCCTTCATGCTATTAGCATTACAAATGGTTTCTTTATACATTTTGTGTAAGTTAAACATAGATTCATATTTATTGGTTTATGTAACTGTGCTACAAATAAAATAAGAGAAAAAGTATTACCAAAAGAAAACACACTTAAAAAAATTTAAAAAAGAAAACACACTTATATTGTCTGTTCTATTTGGCTTGTTCTAATATCTACACTTTACAGAGACAATAACCTTTACTCTTTATAACATGTAAATTTGGTTTACAATCCATTATTCTCTTATTTCATTTTAATAAATCATTTTGAGGGATCTTTCAGTTCTTATAATACTCCATACATTAATTGTATCAAGCACATTTTTTACATATGTTGCCATCATCATTTTCAAAACAATTTCTTTCTACATGAGCCCTTGGTATCAGCTCCTTTTTTATCTCTCTTCCCAAACCTCTCACCCATGTGAACCCTTGACAAATTATAAATTATTATTTTCATATCTTACACTATTCACTGTTTCTCTTTACCTATGTTTCTGTTGTTCATCCCCCTGGGGTTATACATTGATCACTGTGATCGGTTCCCCCCTTTTCCCTCTTCCCATCCCCAACCTTCCCCTACCCTCATGGTACCACTACTCCAAGAACTGCTCCTGAGTAGTTTTTCTGTCCTTGATTCCATTTTTCGAGAGCTCTTATCTGTAGCAGTGTACATGCTCTGGTTTAGCTGGATTTGTAAGGCAAAGGTGAAGTAATGATAGTGGTGGTGGGGCGGTTTGGGGGGGGGACTTAATACTCAATACTCTCTAACACCTAGACTTTACAGTAACAGTGTCCATACTCAGCTACGGGCCTCATTTTGACTAATGATAATGAAATTCTCTATTGTTGCATCCAACAGATGTATCCAATGAATTCTTTGTATAGTCTATGTGCTGAGGTACATGTGTAAAGGCACTGTTTTTTGTTGTTCAAAAAAGTTTTTTGCATTGAAGAAGGCCTTGCAAAATCCTATCACATAAGCCCCAGCTTCGTTTATATAAGACATATTTTCCCACTACTAGTTCTTTGTTTCAAATTTTTGTATTTCAGTTCCTAATATTTATTGATACATATTAATTGCAGGTTTGTCCAATTTCAGACTAAAGAAATTGATAAAATTATTCAATTTCTTCATCTACCTTTAGTGGTTGATTGAGGAAATTTGACTAACTGTTGTTTTAACTTGAGTTCCTTTTTGCTATATAGATGTTATCATATCACAGACAACATTGTACATTAAGATAGATTTTGAAACGTGAGTTTTGATGATGAATATGAATTGATTCCTCTTGAATTTGTCATTTGTCTGGCACAGTAAATTATATGATTGTCTGATTTCAAAATACCAGTACCTTTTAGTAATGCCTAGAATATTGATTTTTATGTGTTCCATTTTATTTCTGATGACTTCATTATTCCTAGATCCATACTTCTTGCATTACACATTTTAATTATTAAAGATAATTGCAGCTGCTTCTTCTAATTTTGAGTTATGCCCTATCAGTATGTGAAGGTTCTAAAGGCTTACTTCATTAAAGTCATTATGGTAAACTCTACTTTAAGGAGGTAACTGTTATTATATAATTATTTAGACCTTACTCTTATTTTTATACTAGGCTATAGTTTGATCCAACTGCTATTCTTTGCTGCAGGCAGCTATGAAGTGAAAACATGTACTTATGATTGTTTTGTATACATATTTCTCAATGGAAAAGGCTTTTACATGGAGTAAGCTTTGAGTTCACCTTGGGTGATTTTTCCGTGATTAACCAGATAAAAGTGTGTGAATACATGTTTTATTAAAGCTTGAGATCTTCTGTTCCCAGTGCTTGCCAGTGTGGAAAGGCAAGACAATATTACACCCTCACTACTAGTACTAAACTGGAAATAAGAGAATAGCATTCACATAAGTTGCTGCACCTCCAACTAAAAGCTGATCCCATTTAAAAGGCCCTGCTATGGTCGAATTGAATGATCAGGGGTATGGCGTGAGATATATTAAGTTCAAACCCCCAAATAATCTTCTATTTTGCATGTGCGGTTTATTTTTCTTCTCCTGTTATTTGTTCTTAGGCAATTCTGAGTCAATTTTGATTTGTAGCAGCCTGAGCACAAAAGGAAGAACCATACACTTGTTATGCTGAGCCCATTATTGCAGTCTCTGTGTCAGTAAGTGCTTCTGATCATTTAGCAAGCATGTTGGCCTTTCCAGGGACCGGCCTCTTCTGAGAATGTACCCAAATTATTTGAGTGAAGACACACATAGTTATGTCTTGTAGGGTCACTTTTTTGAATAAATGGTGTTATTTATGAAACATGTTTGTCAGCATACTGAGCACATTTTCAATACTCTGTAATTACTAGGTTACAAGCTTGTTGTTTCTCTATGTGATTCACTTATTACCAATTTAGGCTCAGGTAGACTAGGAAAATTAAGAACCAATATGTTGAATATGAAGGTCAAATAAGGTTATATTGGTTAAAAATGTAATGTAAAGCACATTATCTGGTACAATAGAGTTGCTAGATGATATTTATTAAATTAAATGAATGGCATTTTATATATATACCAGACTTCAGTAATTTACTAATATGCCCTGGTCTTCATAATTGTTTATCGAATGATCTCCTTTGAAGTCAGATCATCTGACTTTTGCTTCTTTTGCATCTTTTAAATTCTTGACATAGTGTGGGAAATACTAAGTACTCAGAAATACATATTGATTGGATAAAGGATATTTCATACATTGTAGCATTTTGTGAGAATAAAAATGGGTTTTATACCAAGCCAAACTAAGACTATCTCTTTTTTTCTGGATACATCTAGCACAAGAGATGTCACTTTTTTTTCCCTATATAATGGTTGGACTACAGTGCAATTTTCTTCTCTAAGTTATCTTTCTCTGCCTCCTCCTGAACTTATGACATTAACTGTCATTCACTGTCACAAGAGCTGTCTGCAACAGTGAACCAATCTTTAAGCTAGGAATAAATGAGAGCTGAGATGTGCAGAGAAATATGTCTCTCATTCTCCAAAAAAGGTTGATTTTCTATGGACTCTGCCTCACTGGAAGGGAGATTCCCCTGAAAGAAGTGTCTGACCAGTCAAACCACAGAGCATTTCTATTTTCAGTCTGATGACCATGTGAATGCACACAGCCACAACGGAGGAAATGAATTCTCTTTGAATTTCAAGTAGAGTAGCGAACAACCATGCATAATTCCAGGTCTGACCTTTCATGAGAAAGTAGGAAAAAAGAATAAAAACAGCTTTAAGAAAAACTTTTTAAAAAAAGATAAATTAGTGCAGAATTTTAGAAAATGACACATTTCTATTTGGAATTTTTTTTATTCACAGAGTACATGGATTTCAATTATATATATCCTCAATGACAGGGAGTTTTCAAGAATTGGAAGCTTGAAACTGATAGGCTATGCGGGGGGTGAAGGAAAAAAAAAGAAACTGATAGGCTATCACATTTGAAAGTAGGTATTGTATTTAGAGACACATGGGAAAACAAGCCAGAAAAAAAAATGGTTCATCTTGAAGAGTCATTTTATTATTCCTAAGGATGTAAGTACACCAGGTGTCTGTCAGTTTGTTTTACTGTGGTGGCTTGCATATTTCTATGATGCTGGAAGCTGTGTCATTGGTTTTGTTAAATACTAGCAGTGTCTCTTAATGTAAATAGATTTCAGGAGACCTTCCGGACTAAGAACAGACTGCATGGAGGAATATGCTGCCCACTTCTGAGGAATTAGCTACTGAAAACCTTATGAATATCAGTGGAATACTGTCAGATAGAGTGCCAGAAGATGAGCCCTTCGGGTTGGAAAGCACTCGGAACATGATTAAGTAAGAAGTATCGTCTTGAAGTAGAGGTGACCAAAGTAATATGGTTGGAGTTAAGCACTGAAAACCTTCCTTTGTTGATAGACCAGGTTGAAATTGAGATGTAAAAGCTGGAAGCATGGGATGTAAGATGTATGAATCTAGGAACATAGGAAGTTGTCAAAAATTAAATGGAACACATAAAGATCAATATGCTAAGTATTAGAGAGCTGAAATGGACTGGTCTTGATCATTTTGAAAATCAGACATTCATCACAAACTCAAGAGGAATGGTTCCACATTCTTTGTCCAAAAGTACATTTCAAGATCTGTCTTGAAGTACAACGCTCCCTGTGAAAGGATAACCTCTATTCACGTGCAAGGGAATCCTGTCAGTGCGACTATCGTTCAACACACCAAGTGCTAAAGCTAGTGATGAAGAAGCTGAGATTCTACTACCTGGCAGCACTCAGCAATGAGAAGAATGTAACTAACTAACTAGACCAGATATCTTGGCTGAATGGAAACGTTTTGTTTTATTTTTACAATATATGTACTAATACCTGCTTTGGTTTCTCTTCATTCTGGATATGACACAGTAATCCACATCCCTCGTAAGGATACTCACGGTAGTCCCTCAATCTTGGTCATCCTATTACAATTCTGTGTATTATACCATTTGTAATCACCTACTGCATTGTAGAAACCTGCCATTAATCCACTTAAATTTAAGCTTTGGAAATTGAGTAAATTCCATTTTAGTGTTTAAAACTACAACAGAATTGGCTGAATCTAGACAACCTGGCCAAGAAAACCTATGCTGGCTCAGTTTCCCAAAACACAAGTTATTGGGAATATCATAGAACATTCTATTTGTGTAAAATGATGGTATGGAGAATAGTTATGCTGAAGCAGGGAGACCGATTACAGCTTTTAGCTAGTGAGAATGAAATTAGATTCGTCTCCACCTCAAAACTTGGACCCCCAGCTGTGTAAGTAGTTGAAGGAACATTACAAAAGGCAGAGTGATTAGTTTGTTTGTACATCACCAGTAAACTGTGTTCCGTTTTACCTCGCACCTCTTCTTTTGAAGAATCGTCCCTTGCTGGGGATTGCCCTGTGTAAAGTGAAGATACTAGGCTGCATATGCAACGGACCAAAAGAAGCATTCAATTCTCTATTAACAGATGAACCAGTGCATAAAATCGTGACTCCATTATGCTTTCTCTGCACATGGATGATCATCAGCTTAGTTCCACCATAATGTTGTAAAGGCAATAGGAATCATGGAAGTATTTTCTCACAGACGGAAATAAGAGTATAAGGATCTCTTAGTTTCAGAAAACTGGTCAATCTTGGAGTAATGTAATATTTTAAACAATAAACCATCTCAAGATTGAGCTCTTTAAAAACTTACATTCAAATCTTCATGGTGTAACTGCCTTCCCAATGCCTAAATCATGTTTCTTCCCAGGCACAGCTAACTCCTGCTAAAGATTTCATTTCTCTTGGCCCTATTAGGCTACTGGTTAATTGTTGGGCTTCTAATTACAGATCAGCAGTTTGAAACCACTAGCCGCTCCGTGAGAGAAAGAGGAAGCTTTCTAATGCTGTAAAGTGACAGTCTCAGAAACCCACAGAGACAGTTCTGCCCTGTACTATAACATCACTAAGAGTTGGCATCGATTTGATAGTAGTGGATTTTGTTTGAACCACTTCCAAGACCCACTGGCATGAATATGCCATATCAACGAGGTTAGTATCCATTCCTTTATTGGCAACAAGTACAAACTATGACAGAGTTTGTGGTAGAGGGAGTCAGTGGTTACAGGTATTGATAAAAAACCCAAGTCCACTACTGTCCAGTTGCTACTTATTTATAGTGACCCAATAGGAAAAGGACAGAATATAACTGTTCCGTAGGATTTTTAAGGTTATAAACCGTTACAACAGATTGCCATGACTAGTTGTGAAGTTAAATCTGTCAATCAAGTGGTAGCTTTATGACACCTCCTTGGGGATCTATGTGCCTATATATATAGGGTTAGTATTAAGGTAGCCAAAGGGCATTGAACCTCCACTCAACTACTCCCTCAAAGCAAGAATGCTTTATTAAATTGGCATTCTGTGATGCTCACCTTCCCGACACAACTTCTGAAGATAAAGTGGGTGAATAAGCAAATGTGGTGAAGAAAGCTGATTGTGCCCGGCTACCAAAAGATATAGCATCTGGGGTCTTAAAAGCTTGAGGGTAAACAAGTGGCCATCTACCTCAGAAGCAACAAAGCCCACATGGAAGAACACCCAAGTCTGTGTGATCATGAGGTGCCAAAGGGATCAGTTATCAGGCATCAAAGAAGAAAAAATCATATCATTGGGTGCATACCTTTAGAATATGATCACTGAGGACAAATGGGTGCATAAACAAATGTGGTGAAGAAAACTGATGGTGTCTGGCTATCAAAAGGTATAGCATCTGGGGTCTTAAAGGCTTAAAGGTAAACAAGTGGTCATCTAGCTCAGAAGCAACAAAGCCCACATGGAAGAAGCACACCAGCCTGTGTGATTACGAGGTGTCCAAGGGATCAGGTATAAGGCATCATCAGAACAAAAAAATCTTACCATAGTGAATGAAGAGGGAAGTGCAGAGTGGAGACCCAAAGCCCATTTGTCTGCCACTGGAGATCCCCTTGCAGAGGGGTCTAGGGCAGAAGATGAGTCAGTCAGAGTGTGATGTAGCACCGATGAAGAATACAGCTTTCCTCTAGTTCCTAAATGCTTCCTCCCCTTCCTCTCCCACCACCCCCCCACCACCAACTATCATGATCCAAATTCTACCTTGCAATTCTGGCTAGGCCAGAGGATGTACACGGGTGCAGATAGGAACTGGGAGCACAGGGAGTCTGGGGAGGATGATACATTCAGGGTCAGCAGTGGGATTGATGATACTAGGAGAGTAGAGGGATAGTGGGTTGGCAAGAGGGAAATGATTACAAGGATCTACATGTGACCTCCTCCCTGGGGGACGGACAACAGAAAAGTGGGTGAAGAGAGACGTCGGACAGGGCAAGATATGACATAATAATAATTTGTAAATTATCAAGGGCTTATGAGGGAGTCGGGGAGCAGGGAAGGAGGGGGAAAATGAGGACCTGATGTCCAGGGCTTAAGTGGAGAGCAAATGTTTTGAGAATGATGAGGGCAAGGAATGTACAGATGTGCTTTACACAATTCATGTATGGATTGTGATAAGTTGTATGAGGCCCTAATAAAAGGATTTTTTTAAAAAGGAAAAAAAATTGGGGAAAAAAAGTGTGAGAAACTGGAATCTCTCTCACACTCTGTCCCTCTATTTTACTGCCTGCTGGAACTCTGTGTCTCCCTCCAGGGCACCCCATGTGGGTCACCCAACCCTGAGATTTGTCAGTGCCCTGCCATATATCTACCAACTTCCAATCCACTTGACTTTGAATTCAACAGTCTGTGATTCACCTGCTTCCTACTTCACTAAGAGGGACTTATGGACCAGCATCAGACTTATGGGCTTGAGTTTGACTGGGTTGGGATGCTTTCTTTATATGTACTTATTTATTGATATAAAGCTCTTATATCAATAAATATGAATATTACTGAATTTTTTTCTATAGAAAACATGGCCTAACAGCAGTCAAGGATTTTAATCACTGTACCACTAAGATTCCTTGAGGTGGGGAAGAGGAAGTCATAATAAAAGGTGTAGCAAATAAAGAGAGATAAATAATACAAAAGGAAAAAAAAACTTGCCATACTAAGGAGAAACAGATTTTGAATTTTGATGCAAATTTAAGTAGCAAGTTCTGTTCCTTGTAAAAGTATTTTAGAAATATTATTCAATCTCAGTTTTCTCATTTGTAAAATGTAGATAATAATATCTACCTGAGTCAATTCCTGAGTCAATTACAGTATTCGTCAAAATCAACCTAGAAATAAAGGTGATGCCCCACAAAGCCCATAAATGTGCAAACTCTACATGTTAATCTTCATCACAGATAAGCTCTTTATCCTGATAGTCATATTGGATTGTTTCCACAATCAATGTAGTTTCAAATAAACCCACAAATTAATACACACATGCACTCATATACATGTATACAATTGTATAAAACTATGTATAAATACGGTGGTGGAAACATCCATGTGTCCTTGAGGTCTTCAGGAAGAGAGTGACAACTTTCAAAGAAGAATATAGTCCCAGGATCACTGACATCCTGAAACCCAAGTACGGCTTTAGAGGGACAAATTCTGATTTTCAAGTAAGAGACACAATTGCAGTTCACAGAAGGAATTAATATGAAGATAAAGCTTTCAAAATCATTTTCCAAGTGAATGTCTATCCAGTTGTTACTTCCTTATAGTTTCACTCATTTATCACGTTTGTCTGAAATCCAAATATAATCAATTATCTTGTTCCAGTTAGTGGAATACTCCAAATCACTGTACTCTGTAACAAAATCTCCATGGAAGTAATGATTGATGTCTGAGAGTAGGTCAGACTGTCTCAAAGCACATTTCTTTCTTGCTGTGGGTTGCCATTTTGAAGTTCATGACAAGTTCCTCTTCTCTCTTCAATTTCAAGATGTTCATTAAAAAATATAGTCCCACAAATTGGTACAGGTGTTTATGAGAAATTGTTTATAGCTTTCCAATAGTGGTATTATCTAAAAAAAGAATTTCCTCAAGCCAAATTTTCTTTATTATACAATTTATCTTCTTAGGAGATCCTATGCCTTCTTTCTCACGATTGATGGACTTGGAAGAAAATCCTTTAAAACTTGATGGCTTATTCCTGAATGACAGGGAAGAAAAAAGGGTCTCAAGACATTCCCATTCTAATTAGGTCCATTTCCAATTTTGCTTTGGGGTTTTCAGAATTTGTTGTTTGTTGGTTGGTTTTTCTCTCTTTCTGAATTGGCAAAATATTTGAGAAAACAGCACAATATAGACCAGTGTTCTTTCAACTTTCAGTATTTGAGATTGGAGTGCTTGACCTAGATCTCAGTTTGCACTTTGGACTTTATTAGAGTCTAATGTTTTAGAGAGTTTACTGTAAAATAAATGACCCTTTAAAAATCATTAAAAGTATTTTTAAATACTTAAATACATTAGAATTCCTTTTACATGCTTTGGTTTTCTTTATCCTGCACTTAGTTCTCAGAAATTAAAATGCTTTTATATTTTGAATGAATTACTATGCAAAAGAGGTCTGTTTCAAATTGCTGTTTTCTCATTAACATATCTCACTTATTAGTATACAATTATATATGTTCTGTATGCATGAGAATTATAAAATTGCATTTGTAAACAAATATTTTAATTGTATCTTTGTGCTAAGTAATTCTGATCTTCCCCAGGCAATAAAAGCCCCAATTCTCCAGCATATATATTTCTAAATTATTGGAATACTGTCTTTATCTGCTCAGATGATTGAAAAATCCCTTAGGCCACAACTTTTCATTTTTGTTGTTGTTTTTTAATTTATTTATTGGGAAGATATTTTTACAACTCTCTCACTAATCCCTGATAAGACTAAGAATTTAGACAAATCTATTGCTTTGTTTGGAATGCTGCTCGTCAACTCTTTGTTTCTTTCCATAAAGCTCCGATTTATTTTCAGTGGTAGCTCAGAAGTATTCTGTCTTCCATAAGTGAGATACAGGTTCCATTCCAGGCTCATGCAATCATGAATAAACACCACCCATCTGTCAATGTAGGTTTGTGTGTTGCTCTAACACTAGAGAAATTTCAGTGGCGCTTTCAGACTGTTATCGACCAGAAGAAAATCTTGGTGATAGGCTTCTGGGAAATTAACCAGTGAGAATCCGACACATCACCACAGTCCAATCCACCACTAAGCATGGAGATGAAATTGCATCCTGCTGTATATGGTGTTGCCATAATTCAGGAACCACCTCAATGAGAGCTAAGACTAATGGGGCTTGCCGATTATGAGCTTTCCTGTGAAATACTTCTCCAAACCTTTGAAAAAGGTTAGCTGCCATCATTAAGGTCAAATTTTGTCTGGTATAGTACTCAGCATGTTACTCTAGAATAATTCTTCTCGTGTCTGTCTCTTATATAAGTGATGAGCTCATCAAGGACAGACATAGAATAACACTCATCTTTTAATCCCCTGAAAAATCATGGAAGCGGAAGCATTAGTGGTAAAAGTTTTGTGACTATAACTCTGAAACTTTGGGAAACCCCAAGTTCTCCATATTATTCAAGGCATTAAAATTGAAGTCACTAAATGGTATTTTTTATTTTGCATGAGGGAAACTGGAATCTGAGGAGGAGTTCGGAAATAGTGAGAGTTCCCCATCAGTACTCCTTTGGGCAGTTTTCTGAGACCTTCCAACATCATCTACAACCCTGGTGGCGTTTGATAAAGGACTTTCTTTGTTGGAAAATACACATTAACAGGAAGGGTGAACATTGGCAGTCAGAAGAGTAACATCTAGGTTGGAAATTTACTGTAGCTGACCTTGCAAAATTAGTGTGCTTAGGAGAAAAAAAAAAACTTTGAAGAGCAACACATGTTTGAAAAAAAGGTTCAGGGACTAAATCTCTTGCGCACTGAGTCTGACCGTGTCAAGAAGGAAAACGACTATGTATCAACGTCCAAAGGCCAATCATCGATACAGAAATTCTTCGGTGAGAAATCTGAGAAAATACAAACCTCACTGTTGTGGTAATTAGACTGGTGTCAATGGAGATTGTAGGTCTTAAACAGGTCAATCTCTTACAAAAGCAGCTAGTACATTTCTTTGGAGCATTCTCTTTTAGTTCAGAATCACATTTTTTTGGTCAGGCGGAAAACCCTGACTTTCTCAGCAGGCAGAAAACCTTGTCTTTCATCTCTCTCTCACACACACACATATACACACCACATCAGTTTCACATCTCTTGCTGTTGACACAATTTTCTTTGACTAGTCTCTCATTTTTTAATCAAAGTTAATGTGGCACTGAAGTTTCAACATTCTGCTTTCAAAACCATTATAGAGAAAAATACACATACACAGTCGGGCTGTCAGATTTCTAGGAAGGGATCTTTTATGCTCTTCAATGAAATGATGACTGCTTGCCTCGATCCATTTTCTTCACACAGTTCACTGCCGAAACGTTTTGACTAATTCTGAGATGTCATATAATGGGATATTCACCTTTCATCTTTTCAAATGATAACTAGTCAGTCCTTGGGAAATGTTGATTTACCTATCAGTTATGGTCATGTATTCACAGTCCACTAATCAAACTATATTCTATATTTGATTAAGAAAAAATCAAACCTGTTCTTGATCATGCATCTGTACAAGTGTAGTTTGCATCACATTACATAGATTATTGGTTTTTATCTTAGGATTTACAATTATCTTGAGATTTGTCTAATTTAAAATTCAAAACTATTTGGGAAGAACAGTCATTAGTCATAGAAAAAAATCTGAAAACAAGACCAACATTTATCTGTGAAGTGGAGACAGAAACGCAAGTTAAAGGAACTGCATTATAAACAAAGTGTGATTGCCATGGTTAATTTAAAAGATTGAATGTTAAAATGTAAAAAAATGAGAATTCTTTTTAGACAGCATTGTATGATAAACATTGAATTTGAAATATATAATTAAAAATCAGGGGGTTCTAGAAACAATATATCATTTATAACATAGAGTGGATTTGTATAGAATTTGAAAAATAAAGGATTCTGTACAACCAGATCAAATAATACATTATTAATTTTTTCCCATGAATATCAAGCCACATGTGTTGGAAATGGGTGCATTTATTTCAATAATCTCCACAAACACTTAACATAAATATTCTTTTTTAAAGACCAATTACACATATATGACAACAGGATATGATGACATGAACACTTAAGGAAAAAGAGTAATAGGTTGAAAGGAAATCACACATTAAAGAGGCTAATTTCATCACGCAAGAGCTTAACTGATTGAGTTTGAGAAATTGTGCAGTGAAACTATCTTCCTCTGATTGAGCGTCTTTCATTAGGGAAGAGGGAGGAAAAGTTAGAGCAATGATTAAATAGCAAATGTGTGCCACAGCAGGACCAGCGTCTCTGCCTATATCCCCAGATGCATCTTGTGCTATTCTTCCTTGCCACATCATGTGGCTAGGTGCCACTGATACATAGCTACCCTGTGCGAACAGAATTAAAGATTGCCAAATCCGGCACCATTCTAATGACCTTTGTTATTGTGAAGTCATGACTGGCCCCTAGGTCAGTCCAGCTCTTTGAGGATTGTGATAGGTTGTGTGTCTACTTGATTTGGGACAGAATTCTCAGTAGTTTGGTGGTTGAGACCTCCCTCATGATGTAATCTAACACAATGTAGTCAACTCTATGGGGGGTGTGCTGTGAGTGTTGTTGTTGTTCAATGCCCTTGAATCCATTGTGACCCTTAGCAACTCTATGTGCACAGGAAGGAAACATTACCTGATCCTACACCACCCTCACAATAGTTTCTGTGCTTGAGCCCATTGTGGCAGCCACGGCATCAATCCACCTTGTTGAGGCCTTCCTCTTGTTTGTTGTCCCTGTACTTTACCAAGCATAATGCTCTTCCCTAGAGAATAACAAAACAGTTTTGAAAATATTACGGTAGGTTGCCAACCCTTATGCAAGTCACACTGATGAAGTTTTTGGGGGGATATGGTCTATTGCACATATAAATGAGGCTGGGGAAAGCTTCTTTGTTTCATACTAGACTATATCTTTCACCTGTCTCATCAAGTTCTGGTTCTTTAGACTCAAGCCATCAGTCCACCATATTGCCTTCTCACCTTGCCATCTGGCCTAGCATCTGATCTGCTGCCCTTGGATTCAGTTGCCTCTGTATCCACCAGCTAGGGTCGTCCTGCTTCATCTTCCTGCTTCCTGAAATATCTTCCCATTTCTGGTTCATCAGCCCTTGCGGCTAGTGGGTCAGGGGAATCCTCCAGTTTAAGACCCATAGACTTGGACCAGATTGGATTTACCCATTTCTAAAATTGTGTGATCCAGTTTATTGATACCATTTTTCTTTATATATGCATGTCTATATGTATATATATTTCTCCCCTGGAATGACTGATGGGTTCAAACTGTTCACCTTTCTGATAACACTAAGTAATTTAAGAGTGAAAAGAAAGAGTGTGTAAATTAACCCCCAAACCAGATGAACAAACTCAAAACTTTATTTGAAGATGCCATAAGGAATTCATGATAGATTTTAGAAACTTGACCCAGAAAGTGTTTTGTTTCAGGAGATATTAGTTAGATATCCATTCTGACTTTGCAGTGTAGCTGTTGGTGAATCAAATAAATGACCTAAATACCAAGTTATTGTACCAAATAAAATGTCTACGAAACTATTTTGTGGATCTTATTCAGTTTTGCTCAAAATAGGGAAAAAAACCAAATAACAATACTCTGAAACCATTTGACTCAAGCTTGGAGAATATATCCTGGTATTTAAGTATATGGATTAAAAAAGTATATGGATTTAAGTATATTGATTTGTGGCAGGCAGTACATGTAGTGAAATCGGCATTGACATGAAGGAAACATAACTTAAGGCCTCAGCTTTGAAACTCGCTGGTGGAGGTCTTGGATAAGTTACTGGTCTTGGATAAGTTACTTAACCTCTTAAGCTATACTTTCTAGTCTGAAAAATGAGAATACAGATAGGATCTTTCTTATAAAATTGTGTTGACTATCTGACTCATATTTAAGATTCAATGAATAAATTCTAATAAGATTAAGTTATCATCATCACAGTCACCATCCCCTTTGCTCCCCATGCCAGAATGTTTGATCATGTCTCTCGTATGAATCATCTGTCCTCTTCTCGTATAAACACCATAAACATAAAACATTTAAACATAAAACAAAAGAACACAGCGAACTAAATTCAACCAGCCAAACAGTTAGAGGATAGTTTTGTGGGGTTTTTTTTCTCTCTCATTGTCTGTTCTTTAGTCTCAGTTTCAACCCCCTGAATTCTGCTTTACACTCTTCACTCCATTGAGATTGTTCTCCAATGAGTGAGCAAGAATGTACAAATTAACAAAGAGAGTCATTAAATCACAGTTTCAACTTGCTTGACAGTTTCAATATGTAATGCTACTAGCCACACCCTGTGCTTGAAACTCCCTTAGATTATATGATACCATGCCATTATCTACTTCTCCTGGAATATTATCTCTTGATTTAATGGATGAGAATGAGATGCTCATTGGATAATTCATAAACCTCCACTAACTGAATTTAAAGATAAGATCAGCTTCACAGATCTCCTCTTTTTCCACTAGTTTCTACTGCAGAAATGTGATCTGAGAAGCCAGAGGATCATCCTAAATTCCTCCCATGATATAACTACCTCAGCCAATCAAGTTTTACCAAGGTTTTCTTTTAAATATTTCCATCCCTTCCTCTCTAGCATAATGATGGTTGGCAGTGTTTGTATGTGTGAGTCAAACTAAAAAAGCATTTCTATAAAATCATAGAAAATTTTATTAAATGAACATCAAAGTCTGAAGCCATTGTTTTATATATATTCAAGTCTATACTCTTCTAATATTGGTGTTTACATCTCTATAATCCTTCCTTGACTATTTCTGCATTCTATAAATTACACTCTGTCAGAATGGCAATTTTGGCAAGCTTGAGTAATGCAGATTGGGTTCCTTTTTGTTGTTTGTTTGATTATAGGAATTTTTTAAAAGTCTGAAAAGACAATATCAAAGCATCATGATGGGTAGAGTATATTTCTTGAAAGAAATTCTCTTCAGACTGCCCTGTTACCCTTTTATGAGCAGGTGCATTTTCTTGATGCAAAAACTCAGCTTGTGCCACGTTCCTGGCCGTTTACTCACCAAGGTTGTTTTCAAATTTCTTACAATGACTTCATGATAAACCTCTGTAGTCATCTTGCATTCTTTCAGATTTCGTATTAAGACTGTCACTTGGCAGTCCCTAAAGTGGTCATCATACTCCCCTAAGATGAATCGAAGGAGGCAACCAGATTCCCTTAAAAGCCACGGCTTTTTAGGAACTTTTACCTTTTGGAAGGTGTCATCATGAGACAAAGACAAGTGCGTTACTAAACAATGTTGTTGGCAGTCATCCACTGATCACAGAGCTTGATATAAATGCGTTGTGTCTGGAATAAATCCGTGCATGTATGCAATGAACCCCTGGTAGCCATACTTTTTGATTTTTCCTTATATTTCTCATAATAGCCTTTTTTCCATTTGTGTCATTTCTGCCATCAGCCTTTTATTTACTTAAATAATTACTCACATTAATAACATCACAACATATCTAAAACAAAGACATAAGCATACAAATTAAAATCCTGTAATATCTTTCAATATATCTATCTGTAAGTGAAACTTCTTGTCATGGCTTCAAGAGCCGCCACAGTTCACCAAGTGCTTTTATTTACATGAGGAAAGGTTCATTCTTTTCTAAAAGAAAAGCCGAGATGTATGTATTCCATAACCTGAACAAGCATATGCAGGAGCCCGAAGAATCAAAAGGAGCCACTGCTACTTGACTCATATTGTCGGTGGGGCCAGGAAATGCCCAGAAAAGCACTTCAAGCCTCTGACTGACAGCAGCCAGGAATGAAGATACATATATATCCACATACTCTCCTGTTCGACAAAGCCATGAGTGCTCGGAAGCACATACCTGAGAAACACTGACATCACCTGCTCGGTTCTACTCTTTGTTCTATAATGATGTGCCCCTGTCAAGTTCAAGACTGAAAAATGATAATGGGTAAAAGAAAAAACCTTAGGGAATGTTCGAAATGAGGTCATATATGTTCTAGTGTGTATGTTTCTTCTCCTCCCTTCAGGCTAGTGTACATAATCTTGTGCTCCTATTGATGTTGCATTCTTAAGCAAAGTACAACAACCTCAGCAGCCAGAGTGCTCTGAGATTTTTTTTGATAGCCTGCACTCTGATGTCCTTTACATAGGTTTTTATTTCTATGTTTCTTTGCCTTGAAACTTACATTTACAACTAGATAGTCCCACACCTTCATTCATGCCTCGACGCGCCTCCTCCCCCCCCCTTTTTTTTTTAGCAATTCCTTCACTCTTCTTTGAACTCTATGTCATTTAAAGATAAAACCCTGAACAATTGCTCCACAGTCTTCCCCTTACAGAAGGGTCGCTGAGGGGAGACGAGCCAGTCAGGGTGCAGTGTACCAACGATGAAACATACAACTTTTCTCTAGTTCCTAAATGCTTCCTCCCACCCACCCCCACCCCCCAATATCATGATCCCAAATCTACCTTACAAATCTGGCTAGACCAGAGGAGGTACACTGGTCGAGATAGGAACTGAAAACACAGGGGGTCCAGGACAGATGATCCCTTTAGGAATAGTGCTAAGAGTGGCAGGCAATACCATGAGGGTGGAGGGAGGGTGGGGTAGAAGGGGTTAACCGATTACAAGGATCTACATATAACCTCACCCCTGTGGGTTGGACAACAGAAAAGTGGGTTAAGAGAGATGTCGGACAGTGTAAGATATGACAAAATAATAATAATTTCTAAATGATCAAGGGTTCATGAGGGAGTGGGGAGTGGGGAGGGAGGGAAAAATGAGGAGCTGATACCAAGGGCTCAAGTAGAAAACAAATGTTTTGAGAATGATGATGGCAACAAATATACAAATGTGCTTTACACAATGGATGGATGTATGGATTGTGATAAGAGTTGTACGAGCCCCCAATAAGATGCTTTTTTTTAAGTTAATCACATATACTCATACACATTTGACAAGGCAGAACTTGATTTTTCTTTTGTGTTCATCTCTCCACCCAAAATTGTAACTAGGTGATTGTTGATGTGCAGATATTATTTGTATGATCAAGATACGTGTTTCTTTAATAAACATACCAGAAATATTATCTCCAACATCCACATATTTAGCACATACTCTTGAACATATGAAGAGTTGGTTGTTTCTTATTTGTGTCTTCAAGGAATTTTTCTCTATTTGCTCCATTTCTCAAGGCATGGGGAATGCTTCTTTCCTGAATGGTGCACACTATGCATAAAAATCTGTATGGTGTTGGGTAGTATCATTTTCCTCTAGGGAAGCTTTGTTTTCTTCTGATGAACAGCTAGAATGTAAATAGAATACTTTGATTAGTGAACGCTGGTCTATTTCTGCTTTGTTTATTCCCCTCGTAGAGCATAACTCTTTCAGGATCTAGTTGAATGCCTACCGTGTATACCCGAGTTCTCACCAAGGCCAGGATCTCCACTCTTGGCTTCTCTGAAGCCTGAGATTTCATTTCTCTTCTGACATATTTGTCATTTAGCAATTGCTTGCTGTTTGGTTTTCCTTTGTCTAACTGCAGGCATGTGTAACCTAAAAGCTTTCAATTGCCTTGAGAAAAATACTACACATGGAGCATGAAACTTACTTCTCATTTACTCCTCTTTTTCTGGCACTTTGCTTTCTTAAACCCTGACTTCTTAGTACTCAAGTTTTTCTCTTTCTAGCTCCACGAAGCAGCTGTAATTTCTAGGTGTAGGTATTATGTTTAGCCTTTAGGCCCCATGCACTAAGTCAGCAAAGACTCAATGAGAAAATGTAAAGAAAATGTAGGACTCATACATATTAATGACTTTCTCCCCAACCCTGGTATCTTGGACCTTAAAGTTCTGGTTGCCTTGTTTTCCATTGCTTTGAAACCACTGATCTGTTCATGAATGTTATTATCTATTTTTATTCTTAATTTGTTATTCTTACAAGGATAGTCTGCTATCAGTCTTCCTTATAACCAGATACAGAAGTCACATTATTCTTTTAATATATATATATTTTTTCTTGGGGACTCTTACATATCTTATCACAATCTATGTATTCCTTCAGTGTGTGAAGAACATTAGCACTTATGCCTCCATCATCATTTTCAAAACATTCTCTTCCCACTTGAGCCCCTGATATCCATTCCCTACTTCTTCCAATCCCTCCCCTGCCCACCCTCCCTCAGGAACCCTTGATAAGTTAAAGATTATTTTTCCCATATCTTATATCGTCCTCCATTGCCCCTCTCCTGCTTTTCTATTATGCGTCCCCTAGGAGGGGGTTCTAAACTGATCCTTGTGATCGGTTTCCCCTTTCTTCCCCCACCCGCCCCTAATCCTCCTGATATCTCTACTCTCCTTGTTGACCCTGAGAGGTTTATCTATCCTGGATTCCCCGTGTTGTGGGCTTTCATCTGTAGCAGTGTGCATTTTCTGGTCTAATCTGTTTTGTAAGGTAGAATTGAGGTCATGATAGTGGGGGGAAGGAAGCACCAAAGAACTAGAAGAAAGTTGTGTATAGTGCACGCTGACTGACTCTTCTCTTCCCTGTGACCCCTCTGTGAGGGGATATCCATTTATCTACAGATGACCATTGGGTTCTCACTTCATGCCCCTCCCCTATTCACCTTGGATATGGCTTTATTCTGGGTCTTAAATACCTGACCCCATCGACAGCTCATTATCACATATATACACAAAAACACATATGTACATGCCTGTATTTAGGCCTCTATAAATGTCCTTTGCCTTCTATTTCCTCTCTTTCCTTTTTACTTCCTTCTTGTCTCATCATCATGTTCAGTCTTCCTTTGGGTTTAGTAATTCCTCGCTGCTACATTGCTCTTGATTGAGCTCCACTAGGCATCCTACAAGCTTCCTTCCATTGAGTTCAGTTAATTTGCTGTTCCCTTGTCCCTGGCTTGGTCCTCCCTCCCCTTCCTTTCCCTCACTTCCTCTTCTCCCGTATCCCCCCCGAACTATTGGTCTCCTTCTTTTCATCTCAAAATTATTTACCCCACCAATCTGATCTAGATAGACATGCAGATACATTAATAAGTGCAAAAACCAGGCAAAGCCACATACAACATAGGAAGTCAAAACCAACAAAACAATAACAACAGCAAAAAACAAACACAAAATAACAAAAAGAAGTCCGCTGACAAAAATGGAAAGGCTTATATATAGTTCAAGATTCTGTTTATTGGCCTTCATGAATGTTTTCCAGTCCAGTCTGATGGGGTGCCACACTTTGTCTCCCAAGTCTATTTTTGGTATTCCCTGGGGGTTTCATCCGTCTGCTCCCCCTGCTGGTCTGCTGTAAGCACTCAGTGCCTCACCCCAGCCTGATGGAACCAGACTGTGCACTATTCCCACACTGTGTCTCCAGTGCTGCTCCCTGGCAGTGTCATGATTCAGTGCGGATGTCAAGTCCTATGGCAGGGCCAGCCCTATAGTCCTCTCTGTGGGTAGTCTGCTCTGAGAAGGAACATCTTCCTTGGGGCTTGGTGGGTCAGGGTTTCCTCTCCTCCCTCTTCATCCCTTTTTGTTGCTCCCATGTGCTCTAATCTGACTCTCCCATCTCCCCAAGCTATAGCTGAAGTGCTGTTCTTTGAAGTGCGTTCTTCTGAGGGAGAGCTTGTCCACATAGTTGAGATTGGGAACTGCCCGCAGACCTCTCTATTGGTTCCCTGGTACATGCCTGTATTTTGAATTGACATCTTGGTGCATCAGCTGAAGCCTGGTCTCTCTCTCCCTCTCCTGTGGAGATATAAACAATACCCTCCCTTTGGATGGATTAGTTTCCTGCTCCCCCCACCCATGGTTTTGGTTCTCTTTCTCCCCCCCCCCCCCTTTTTTTTTTTTTGGTTGAGTGCCGTATGTATCCCAGGATTGAGTTTGGCCCCTGCCATAGTTACTGAACCTCACCCCAGGGATGCATGTATATAGTAGCTTTTCCCCTATGCCCCATTTTTTTTAAGCTTACCTCAGTGGACTCATGTTGTATTTGTCCTTTTGTGTTTGACTTACTTCACTTAACATGATTTCCTACTGTTATTCTCATGCAGCAATGTGCTTCATGTGCTTATTGCTGAATTTTAGGGATGTGTAGTACTCCATTGTATGTATGTACCACAGTTTTTTGATCCATTTGTCTGTTGATGGAAATTTGTGTTGTTCCCAAATCCTTGCATTTGTGAACTGTGCTGCGATGAACATTGGAGCACAGATGTCTGGCCATGGTGTGTTTCTTGCCTCTTCTGAATATATGCCCAGTAGGGGGATTGCTGGGTCCTATGGTAGCTCAATCTCCATCTGTTTTAGATATCGCCAAATCGATTTCCATAGTGGCTGTACATACCTACAAGTCCACCAGTAGTGACAAGCATGCCTATCTGGTCTATCATGTGGATTCCTATTCACAACCCCTCCAACATTTGTTACTGTCTGATTTTTTTTTTTAATTGGGCTATCTTTGAGGGTGTTAAGTGGTATCACATAGTTGTTTTAATTAGCATTTTTCTTATGGCTAATGATCAGGAACATTTTCTTATATGTTTATTGGACATTCAGATTTCTGCCCTTGTGAAACTTCTGTTCATGTCCTTTTCACACCTCCGCAGTGGGCAGTTAGTTTTTTCTCTTATTGCAAGCTTGTAAAGTATTGTAGATTTTAGTAATAAGGCCGTTGTCTGATGTGTCATTGTTAAAGATGTTTTCCCAGTTTGTGGGCTCTCTTATTATTCTCTTAGTGAATTCTTTCAATGTACACACATGACTTATCTTCAGTATAGCCCACTTGTCAACTTGCTACTCCTCTGTATTTGTATCCTTCCCTATTCCTGTGCCAAGGTTCTCAGGTTTGTCCCAATTCCCTCATTAATGGCCCTACTAGATTGTGGTTTTACCTCAAAATCTGTGATCCATCTTGAGTTTATTCTTGTGCATTGGGTGAGGTAAGGGTCTTACTTCATTTTTCTGTGGGTAGGTATCTATCTTTTCCAGCACCATTTATTGAAGAGGACAGAAGTGACAATATTCACAAGCCACCTCCATGATCATTAACATGATGAGTTATACCCACTACTTACAAACATTAAAGCTAAAAGTACCAAAAGCATATGACGGAAAGAGCCTATTGTTTTTAAAATGGAAGCATATTTAAACAAAATCAAAATACTCCTACCTGGTAGTCCCTTTGCTTATTTCAAGCCATCTTCATTCTATTCATCCATTAGGACTCAAAGCAAATGTTATTTCATCCACAATTTCTTTCCAGATCTCCCTAATCAGCGATGAATACCTTCTATGTGCATTCTATTTATATATATAAAATGTACTATTGTTAGATCTGGTCCCAGCACTTTATATAAAGGATCCAATTCTGCCTTTTATTTGCCATCCCCCAGGGGCACATGTCTCCCACCTTCTCAGTCACACTCTACATTCCCTAAGTCATAGGACTTCCTGAGATCCTTGCTAACAGTCATCTAAATTCATTATGATGGAGAAATAAAGAAAATCAACAGTGTGTGCACAACCAGGCTCCAGATTTAGCCAGGATATAAACTCTTGTAGAGATGACTGGCAGATTAAACATCAAACATTCCATTAAGCTTGAGTGGCAGATAAACAAAAAAGAAAAAATAATGCATAGCACATACTTATGATAAAAGGTATTTTTTAAAGCTGGAATTCAAATTTAGGTGAGTATCATGTACTTTTATTAGTAAAATATGGTCAGTCTACAAAAAGGGAATGTCAATAGAGATATGGTTTTGTAGACATCGTGGGCTTTTTATGTAAAGAACAGAGATGAAGCTGGCTAGAAGTAAATCAGGCTATAAACTCACACAAGTGGACTGAGGAGTGAGGGGCTTGGTGTAAGTTATTCCTAAGTAATCTCAGAATTCTAATTTTGAATCTGGTCCTCCAAGTTGTTTTGAAAATATATGTCAAGTTAAAATGCTACAACATGCTATACTTAACATTGTTTATGCATATTTTAAAAGTTGAGTGGAGACATACTTACTGTGTGTGATCCTCCATTTGTACATTTGCCAAAACTCTGAAAATATTGGAGGCACAACTGTTACCTGCATTATCAATCTTCACACATATTACCTTGTGGGTTAATTAATCTGCATATTTAGTTCAATTTAGCTTACTAATGCACATGGAAATTCTAAGATCCTGAGGGCAGAAACTGACACTATGGTCTTTTTAGTCTTGAGATGTAAGGCATTTTATCAGCAGGATAATAAATAAAGTATCTTTATGGGTTATGGAGGAGATTAGTTTGATATATATATAAAGGACTTAGACATTTCCTTCAAATATTTAGCATAGGAAGAATGACAATTATTATTGTAGGATCTGGCCTCATTGATTAATGTGAACTCTTGTTGAGATTTTACTGACTTACATTTTCATTCCTGTTGTCAAAATGTTGATCATTTTATCCATTCTTCCTCTTTTCCATGTCTCTTTCTTGACTAATGCTTAAATTTCTGTGCCTTTGAAGACATCAGTCCTTAAAAATCATTTTTTGTTGTAGTTGTTGTTTTCTTTTATAGAGAGAGAATGGCCCCAAAGCAAGTGAAAGACACAATATTTCTCTGCAAGAGGCAAGAGAATTTGGACAACTTACAACCTTGAATGTAGCTGATATGTGCAATAAGTAAGTTTGGAAAGAGAAAGTTTATCTATTTTGCAGAAAAATATCCTGCTACCCAGGCTGTGTTCTTGCTCATAGTAGTTTACATGGCTATCCCAATGAGCTTTGTGTACACTGAGTGCAGCAGATATCTAAATAGATAAAGCACTTATTTATAGAAACAAATGAAAACTACTCTTTAATAATAGAGCTAACCCCACTGATAAAAATCATTTTGTTACTGTTCTCCATGAGGGCTTGAGCCTGCTCCCCTGGCCAGCGTCCAGAGAAACTCAAGTTTTGTTCTTATCTAGTTTCCTGCCATTCAGAAGAGCTCTTTGACCCTGGCAACTGCCTGCCAAATCCCTGAAGGCCGTAGCTATTTTGCGGATTCCAGTTATTCTGAGAACACTATCTGTGGGGAATATTCCTCGTCGGAAGGCTATTGCCCTCACTGTGCCCGGCACCATGTTATATGTCAAGCAATTGGAATGGGAGATAAAAGGGAATAAACAACGGTCTTCGCCCTCAAGGACCTTATGGCCTAATTGAGGATACAAAATTGGTATACCTGAAAACAGTTTTAACAAAAAAAAATATGTTCAGTGTTCAGTGCCAGATGGTAGTATAGAAAGTAGAAGTGATCATGACAATAACAATAGTAATAACAAAGTCTACTCGTTGAGTGTGTATGACAAACCAGAACTTACTCTAAGCACTTTGCATGGACTTTTTGAAAGACGGCTGTGTTCATTGTAGAGACTGCTATAAAAAAATGTCCACAAGTAGGTGGTCTAAAACAACAGGAACTTATTCTCTCTTAGCTATAGAGCTGAAAATTCTGCAACCACGACGTCTGCAGGGTCAGGCTATCTCTGAGGCCCTAGGGATACTGTTTATATCATTCTAGCTTTCCACAATCTTTTATATACCTTGGCTTCTAACTCCGTTACTCTGATCGCTCCCTGTACATCAGAGAGCCATCGTCCCTGTATGCCTTGATGCTTTTTCTCTCCTATTAAAAAAGACATAATTCACCACTAGATTCAAGACTGAAATGAAGCATATGTGTGTGCAAAGGGACTTCAAAATATAAACAAAAGATAGGACGAGGACCCTACTCAATTTAGTTGCATTGCATACACAAAGATATTTTTTAAATGTTGGCAATTAAAAACCATTATTATTATGTACAGAAGGAAAATATTAAACAACAAGAACAAATTAGAGGTGAATCACTCCCCTCTACTCCCTTGAGAGTACTTCATTCAGTATCATAGGAGACAAACTAACTTATTTTTAAACCCACTCAACACTCATGTCCTTTACTGCTCTGTTAAGTGGCATTCTATGGACCAGGTTTGGTAGTTCTCTCTCTCTTGGAATTCTGCTTCAGTTATTTTGTCTTTCCTGTCCCGAGTATACTGCGCTATAGAATACCATGTATCTTTAGACTGAGAAACAACAAAGCCCACATGGTAGAAGCACACCACCCTGTCCTGACTCAATCTCTGAAGACAAAGTGGGTGCATAAGAAAAAGTGGTGAAGAAAGCTGATGGTGCCCAGCTATCAAAAGATATAGTGTCTGGGGTCTTGAAGGCTTGAAGAGAAACAGGAGGATATCTAACTAAGAAATAACAAAGCCCACATGAAAGAAGCACACCAACCTACCCTGACACGATCACTGAAGACAAAGTGGTGCATAAGCAAATGCAGGGAAAAAAGCTGACCATGCTCGGCTGTCAAAAGATATAGAATCTGGGGTCCTAAAAGCTGGAAAATAAACAAGGGGGCATCTAATTGAGAAACAACAAAGCCCACATGGAAGAAGCACACCAGCCTGTGAGATGACAAGGCACCGAAGGGATCAGGTATCAGGCATCAAAGACCCAAAGAAAAAAACCTCATAGCATTGTGAAGGAGGGGGAGTGCAGAGTAGAGACCGAGGGCCCATCTGTGGGAAATTGGTCATCCCTTGCCATAGGGCTGTAGGGAGGAGACAAGCCAGTCAGGGTGCATTGTAGCAATGATGAAACATACAATCTTCCCTCTAGTTCTTGAATACTCCCCCGCCCACCCACTCTCACGATCTCAATTCTAACTTAAAAATCCAGCTAGACCGGAGGATGAACACTGATACAGATAGGAACTAGACACACAGGGAATCCAGGACAGATGAACCCGTCAGGACCAGTGGTGAGAGTGGTGATAACAGGAGGGTGGAGGGACAGTGAGGGAGAAAGGGGGAACAGATTATAAGAATCTATATATAACCTCCTCCCTGGGGGACAGACAACAGAAAAGTGGGTGAAGGGACATGTTGGATGCTGTAAGATATGGCAAAATAATAATAATTTATAAATTATTAAGGGCTCATGGGGGGTGGAGGAACCAGCAAGGTGGAATGAAGAGCTGATACCAATGGCTCAAGTAGAAAGCTAATGTTTTGAGATTGATGAGGGCAACATGTGTACAAATGTGCTTGACACAATGGATGGATGGATGGATTGTGATAAGAGTTGTAGGAACCCCAATAAAATGATTTTTTTAAAAATACTAAAAAGACCAAAGTGTTAGTTCCTGCCCAGAGGATCCTAGCATTTCTATATGCATTAGTAAGTTAAATTGAATTAAATATGCAGATTGACAACTGGTTCCACTAATGTTTTTTGTTTTTTTTTACCAGTTGTTCATGATCCTGGTCACTATTTCTCTTAATCTTCAGTATTGTTAGCTCAGTAACACAGCCTTTGATGAGCATTATAGCTCTTTTATTTGGATCTAGGTTGCTTACAGTGCAGAGATCCCTGTTCCAAAAACTCCGTTGTCTCTAGTGTTTTGTTGATCAAAAGATTCCAAAAACAATCGCCATAAAATTAGTCACTCATATAGTAAAATAAATTAATTTCAAGGCATGGCTTTTCTAGCAGGACTGTAAACTGACCAATCCCATTGAGTGGACTGCAATCTGTGTATGTGGATAGCAAATCAGTCAATACTTGCTACCTGCATTGGAAGATAGCAACTTGCTTCATTTTTCAGCTTCATCAAAATGAATTAATTTGCACATTGTGGTCTGTTCAATTATGTTTGGAGAATTGCAAATCTAAGAGCAAATATGCCACATGAAAGAACCCCAACCCATTAAGCCACAAAGACTCACTTTACTCCAACATCATTTCATCTTTATCTTTAGTTTAATTATATCTACAAAAAACATATTTTCAAATAAGATCAAATAATGAGTTTAGGGGTGGATATGAATTTTGAAGGGACAGTATTCAACCCACTACAGAAGGAGACTGATTCTAATTATGCCAAAAATATATTATAATACATTCATTTTGTGCTTCCATCTCACTCTGACTTTGAACTCAGCTGGGAAAATTTTTCCTTTCTTTAGTTAAGATTGAGCAGATCTGGGTGAATAATGATACTATCATTATCTGAAGCATCTTAACACAATCACATCTGAAAAGCCCCTTTTCCCACGTAAAGTCACATACATTCATATTCCAGGAGTCAGAGGGGGTCAATAGTCAACTAACCACAAAAGACAATAAAATGTCATAAAATAGAAATAATTACCAAGTTAACACCAATTGATATGCAAACTAATTAAAGACTTTAGATTCATGAATGAGCATGATTTCTTTTGGGGAAAGTACCATCTGTAAAAACCAGGCTTTGTATAGAGGTCAAAAGAAATTTACACAGTAGAAATCCGGACCTCAACGCCAACCCATTCTAGAAGAAGCATGGAAATGTGATGCAGTTGAGTTCCGAATAAAATTTTCCCATAAGAAATAACTAAAATTGGATTTACTCGACCACCAAGTTTTTTTACTCTAACCTTGCCTTTTTATAGAAAACAGAAATACAGAAATTATATTACTCAGAACTTTCAAAGTAAATAAGTTGAGAGTTAAATGATATAATTTAAATAAGAAACACAACATTAAAAACTTTTTAATACCTAATGGTCCTCGAGAGTGATGAGGATCTGGATCTGTGGACACGGATGTGCAGAGGAGCTACAGAGAAAGACTCATTGTTTGGAAGGGGAGGAGCTATGGGGAGAGAGAGGCATTGTTTGGAAGGGGAATCCCATCCCACAAAATCAACTGGTGGCTGCTTTTCAGGAGTTTTTCCCTTCTTTGCCTTTTTTCCTAGGACCTGGCTGTCTGTCTAATGTCGCCTACTGTTGGTGTTTCCTTAATTGCTTTGGAAAAGGGTTTACTAACTTATCAACAATATTGATAACATGAATAACCAGTTCCTTATAGTGATGGTTCTTTTCAGAAAACTCATTCTTAGGACCCATGTTTTTAATCTAAAAACAGTACAAACAGCCACAAAAACTAAGAAAATGATAGCAAAATGCTTGGAATGCAGCCGCAAAAGGTTTACACAATGCGTACTAACAATGCCAACTAACGCCTAGTGACCAAAACACGAACTGCTTTTGTTTACAAAAATCACATGCAACGGTTCAGATTCTGATGTTTGTTCTAGCTCAGATGCAAAATTTTCTCAACATTTTGCGTCAAAATCCAATTATGTCGAATCCTGATGTGGTCGAGTACCGAGGATTCGACTGTATTTTATGGGAAGATTAAAAAAAAAAAACAACCTCAGTAGGGTCTTAAACATCAGGCTTAGATATGATATATTAGTTTTAAAACAATGAGTTCGTATAGGGGAACCTGGATGGAAGGGGTGACGAAAACATCAGATAATTTAGATATTTTAATCTAGTGAAGAGGAGAGTCAAGAGGTGACACAATGATGATGCTCTCAGCTGCTAATCCCTCTCCGTTTAGGGGATCTGTGGGAGAAGGTCATGCCAATATGCTGTTACAATGATTGCAAAGCCAAATCCATCGCTACTGAGTTCGCAGCTGAGGACTTAACCAATGTATTATCGAGGCACAGGGAATTCTAGACACTTGCAGGCATCTCGGGAACAACAAAAACAAAGGGGGCAATCAAGTGAACCGTCTGCGATTAAGAGGCTATTATAAGGATTTACATTTGAAGGAGGAAATGTTCAATTAGTCAGGAGATTAAAAAGAAGGGAATTGTGGAAAGAATTAATAGATAAGTGGAAGCAAGTCAAAATTGACTCTGAAGTTTTAAAGGTAAATTACAGAAAGAATGGCAGTGAGAAAATAGCTCACAAGCCAATGAAAGCAACTTAAAAGTAACAAGTAATTATTCTACTTAGGAAAATCAATGCTTATCTACTACAAATGACATATACAATACGAGAAATTTTTCTGCATGCAAAAAAACTTAAAGATCTTTAAAATCAAAGATATCAATTTGATAACTGAAGTGCAACTAACCCATGCCAAGGGGATTCAATCGCCCCATATGCATGAGAAAGTTGGACAATGAATAATGAAGATTGAAGAAGAATTATTGCATTTGAATTGCAGAACTGATCAAATATATCAAATATATCATGAGCTGTCAGATGAAACGACACACTAATTTCGAAGGAAGAATAACCGGAATGCTCCTTAAAAATAAAGAGAGTGAGATTCCATATTGCTTACTATGGACATGTCTTCAAGAAAGGGCTAAGTGATAGAAAAGGACAAGAGAGGTTCAGTAAACAGAGAAAGGTTGTCAACAAGATGGATTGACACAGTGGCTGCAACACGGTGTCAGATAAGTAAAATATCATCAAGATGGAAACACAGGGAATCCAGGACAGATGATCCCTTCAGGACTAGTGGTGAGAGTGGTGATACCAGGAGGGTGGAGGGAAGGTGGGGTGGAAAGGGTGAATCGACTATAAGAATCTATGTATAACCTCCTCCCTGGGTGATGGACAACAGAGAAGTGGGCGAGAGGAGATGTTGGACAGTGACAAAATAATATTAACTTATGAATTATGAAGGGTTCATGAGGGAGGGGGAAGTGGAGGGAGGGGGAAATGAGGAGCTGATATTAAGTAGAAGACAACTGTAGAAGGACTCAAGTAGACAGCAAATGGATTGTGATAAGAATTGTACAAGCTTCCAATAAAATGATTTTTTTAAAAGATGATACATGAATGATCTGTGGTATGCTATGTTTGTCATAAAGTAGCTATGAATACTTAAATATAAACTGGAATTACCATGATGGCACATACCCAACAACAATTAATCTTCATGTAACATGTATGGCATATTGCTCACAGGATTCCTGGTGGCAGAGTTGGCTAAGTAACCATCAGCTGCTCTTTAGGAAAAAGATGAGGTAGTCTGCTTCCATAAAGCTTCAGTAACCCTAAGGAGAATATTTTGCCACTACGAGTTGGAATCAACTCAAAAGCAGAGACTCTGGCTTATTTGTTCTTGGGTTTTGTATTTGTTTTTAATTCCTTATATAAGAAAAACAGCCTCCATTGTTGCATTTAAATAATGGATCAAAGTTATCAGGTTTTTAAATTTTTGATAAGTTATGTTATTATGATTGACTCAAATGTTGTCCCCAAACCCAAGAAGAGCCATGCCATCAACACAAAAGATATACCAGCATACAGAATCCAGAAATATATGGAGATTCTCATTTTGCTGTCAATTCTGACTCATAGCAACCATGTAGGACAGGATAAAACTGTTCTGGATTTGGGAGATTTAAAATATTTACAGGAGCAGGCAGTCTCATTTTTCTCCTTCAGAGTAGCTGGTAAGTTAGAACCACTAACCTTGTGGTTAGGAGTTCAACTGATAACCCACTATGCCACCAATGATATACGTATATAATTGTGGCATATCTTAAATCTAAGTTAAACTGGAAAGATCAGCATATCTTGCCTTTGAATCAGAGAATGTGTTTTTTTCTTGTTGTTGCTCTTGAGTGGATTGCAACTCGTGAGAATGCCATGGGTCTTAGAGTAGAACTGTTCTCCATGGTGTTTTCTAAGCTGTGACCTTACATGATTGGAATAATTGTCAAAGCTATCATCCCTAAAATAGATTGTCCCCTTGGCTACAATATATTTTTAAATATTTGATGTCAAGGAGGATTCTTGTCCAGGGCAAATAAAAAGACTTTATTCAATAAGTCTTTGAGAATAATCATATATGCTTGATTATACTTTGTGAAATCTATGATTGATGTGTTGTGCTTTGAGAAAGAATTTTAGTCTGATCAAATTTGGGCCATGAAAAAATTGATGTTTCCACAGTTATTTTAAATGCACATAGATTTAAAAGTCAGTAGTAAAAAGATAAAGAGTGCTTTACTAACCTAAGGGACACTGATTTTCTCTTAAGGCTGATGCAAAAATATGAAAATGATTAGCAGCATCTACAAAACAATATTATGCACATAATTAATTTAATTGAATTATACATGTAAAATGTTGAAATGGCTAGTGTATTAATATATATTTTTATATATGTAAAATGTATATATTAGAAAAGCTTGTGGTAGGCTTTAGACAACAGACACAGATGAGGGGACATGTCTAAGAGCAATGATAAGTGCTATATAATACAGGTACACAAACAATTTCTCTTGAAACCATATCATAAATAAGGAAAATCATTTTCTGATAACCTGCCTCCTCCCACTTCACCTCTGACCAGCTCAAAGCTTTGCCAGGGAGAGGACCAAAGTTGGTGTCTATCAGAACCACAGTGATGACCACAAAGAAACCAAAATGTTCCCACTGAGGAGAGAGAGAGAGAGACTACAAAATCTAGAGGGGTGAAAACGGAGTCACCAAAGCAGTCTGAGGAGGAGGCTTGTTAGTGAACAGGTACAAGGGGGCTTCAAAAAGTATGTGGCAAAATGGTATTAAAAGATAAAGAAGTTTTCGCACTGGCTTTTTGAAACCTCATTGTATGAGGCAGCCATCAAGGATTTCCAAAAATGTTTATCAGGAATTTATATCAAACCATGATTGTTTATACAGATAAGGGTAATAAAGCAGTTATTTGGACCATCATTTTATAAGAAGTCCTTTACACTCTCAGACTAATACATTATGAGAAAAATACACACATGCAATTACTGATGATGAAGTCGTTTGATTGTGTCTTTAAGAAGTGATAATTGGAACAATTTAGATATGCAAGTCAAGCTCTTTTTAACCATGTTCTAAGTAACTTGGACTTTCTGTCATCTTTGTTAACATAAGGGTCATAGGTCCAGATCATCTGCTTCAAATATCAGTTCCTTTATGAGCAGGGAAAGCTCGGGGATACTTCTTAAACTTTTATAATCTTCTATATCTTTATTCAGATGATGAAAATGATAAGAACATGTTCCACATAGGGATTTTTAAAATTTATTTTATTTTTTAAAATCATTTTATTAGGGGATCATACAACTCTTCTCACAATCCACACATACATCAATTGTGCAAAGCACTTTTGTACATTCATTGCCCTCGTTATTCTCAAAACATTTGCTCTCCACTTAAGCCCCTGGCATAGGGATTTTATGAAGTTTAAAATGGCTAATCTATTAAAAGCAATCAGCAGAGATTAAAGATAGTATTCAATAAGTTGTACATATTATGATATAAACTTAAGACAAAACTGATCAAATAAAGACTACCCCCAGCAGAAGAGAGAAAATGTAAAAAAGAAAGAAAAAACTCTGTTTTTATATTGCTGTATTATTTTACTAAACTCAACTGTATCCATCCATAGGCATCAGTCCTCTGCAATCTAACAATTCACCAGGAAGCTGACAACTGAGAGACTTGGAGCTCCATGAAAAAAGGTTTTGCTTTCAGTATAAATTAATATTTACAAGCCAATATCTGTGGCAGCCCTTTGGCAGATGTGTACAGGGGTAAATATTGGTTTTACCTTCTAAAACTAGAAAGTCTAATTACAGACCAGGGGCCCACACACTTTAAATGAATAGATTAATTATAAAGCCTCACTAGAAGTCAAACTACCCATTAGCTTAAATAGTTTTATACAAATGCTTGATTTATTAGCACTGAGAGATTTAACCAATTTTTTTTCAATTTTAGGTTTCATTAGCATAGCTAATTACCAGCAGTGGATGGTGTTGCTAAGGGCCTTCAAGTTGGGCCCACTCATAGTGACCCTATGCACTACTGAAGAAATAGTAACCAGCGCTGTACTCTCCTCACAATTGCTCTTAAGTTGGAGCCCATCCAAGCAACCACTGTGTCAATCCATCTTGTCAAGTGTCTTCTTTTTCTCTGCCCCACTACTTTACCAAGCATGATGGCCTTCTCCAGGGAATGGTCTTGACTGATAACATATTCAAAGTATATGAGCCAGAGTCTCATCATCCTTGCCTCTAAGTAGGATTCTGGTTGTACTTCTTTGAAGACAGATTTTTTGTTATTTTGGTGACCTGTGAAGCTTTCAATATTCTTCACCAGCACCATATTTCAAATGCATGTATTCCTCGCTAGTCTTCCTTATTCAATGACTTTCACATGCATATGAGGCGATTGAAAATATCACACTTTAGTTCCCAAGGTAATATCCTTTCTTTTAAAAATATTGAAGCAGTCTTCTGCAGCAGGCTCACCCAATGCAATGCATCTTTTAAGCTCTTGACCGCTGACTTTATGAGCATTAACTGTGAATTCCAGTGAAAGGAAATCTTTGACTACTTCAATCTTTCTCAATTCATCATAGTATTACCTATTGGTCTATCTGGGGATAGATGGGCCATTTTGATTCTAATGCATTAGATAATTTTCTACTGATAAAGAAGTTGAGAATGAAAATTTTATTCTTATGTAAATATTATGTTCTCTATTTCATACCTTCTTGGTGTTGGGAATATGCAATTCAATCACAATAAATCATTTTCATATTTAACAAATCATTAGAAAAATAAGTACCTTATAACAAATGAGCTCTTCCTAAAGCATGAGGCAGAAGTTCTTTATCTTTGGTAAAATAAAAATGTGCATTTATTTCATAGATCCAAAATCCACACTATAAAAAGAAGCAGAACATAAGAAGCTAACAAGCAATAGAATTCACTACAAAAAAGGATAAATTAAGAATACCTAAAATCCAAACTTACTTCAAGTAATTCTGGCTTAGAGTGATCCTGTAAGGCAGAGTAGAATTGCCAGTGAGGGTTTACAAAATGGTAAATTGTAACTGCAATAGAAAGCCTCGTGTTTCTTCCAGAGGGTGGATTTGAACTGTGGTTAGCTGTCCAATGGAGATCTCTCAAGAATTTCAAAACATTGTACACTACAATCTCCTGTCTTCAGTTAAGTAACTATCAATGACTTACCCATTTTTTGGGAAAAATCCAGAGTGATTTTGTAGTGGTTTTAATGTGTCTGTTTTGAGGGAATGAATGGTCATAGGTCTTGGAGACACCTATCTTCAAAACCCAAACTATGATACCAAAGAAAAAGCTGGAAAAAAATAAAGGGTTCCCACATTTTTCCATAGGAAGACTGTTACAGAAAGACCAAGGTTATATTCCTGGTCCAAAGAAAGTGGTTATGAAAGATTTATGGTTTTCGTTTTGTTTTTTCAAACTCCAATACATTTTATGATAAAATAGTTCCACCAAACTGATGTTAATTCATGACAACTCCATGAATGTCAGAGTAGAACTATATAGTCCAAAGGCTTTCAATGGGTGAAGTTTTTGAAATAGATTACCAGGCCTGTTTTTTATGGTCACTCTGGGTGGACTCAAACTACCAACCTTTCCACCAAAATCTTAGAGAAGTAACCATTTGAACAACCTACAGATTCACTGACGTTCCTTTTTTTCTGTATGGGCATGCAATGTTGTCATCCAGACCCTGTCTTGTTTAGCCCTACTGTGGCAGAGCGGGTTACAAATTAGGCTGCTAATTGATAGGTCAGTGGTTCAAACACATCAGCAGCTCCTTAGGAGAAAGAAGAAGCTGTCTGCTTTTGTAAGATTTACAGCTTTGGAAACACAAAGGGGCTGTTTTACTGTGTCTTTTAGGGTTACTCTGAGTCAGAACGGTTTGCTAGTGGATGGGGTTGGTTTACCTTTAATAGTTTTAATGCAATAGCGATTGAACTGTTTCAACAAGCTGATGAAGCACTGAAAGTATTCACTCACTCAGCCAAAAATTTGGAAGACAGGTACTTGGCTAACTGATTGGAAGATTTTGATCCATTCCGAAGGAAGGTGATCCAATGGAATACTCAAATGGTAGAACACTGTGATTAGTATCAAGCAAAAATTTGCCAGCAAAATTTTCCTGAAGATCATCCAACAATGGTTGCAGCAGTGCCTGGACAGGGAGCTTTCAGGTGCTCCGTCCAGATTGAGGAGAAGAAACGGAACAAGGGATTCATCTGACAATAAATCAGATGGTATCAGATGAATCTTGGCTGAAAGCAGACAACATCAGAAACATGTTTAGTTGTGTTTTATTAACTATGCAAAGGCATTCAATTGTGTTGATTAAACAAAGTAAAGATAACCTTATTAGGCATTTCAGAACACCTTCCTCTACACATAGAGAATTTGCACATGTAGCAAGAGTCAGTTATGCATGCAGAACAAAGAAAAAACCACATGACTTAAAATCAGGAAAGGGTAGTGTCAGGGATGTATTCTCTCACTGTACTTGCTCAGTATGCATGCTCCTGTGCCATTGAGTCAGTTCTGACATATAGTGATCCATGCACAACAGAATAAAACACTGCCAGTCCTGCACCATCTTCACAATCGTTCCTAAGCTGAGACCATTGTTGCGGCCACCGTGTCTACCCATCTCATGGAGGATCTTCCTCTCTTGCACTGCCCTCTAATTGACCAAGCATGATGTCCTTCTCCAGGGACTCCTGACAGGTCTCATGCCTCTCCTGACAACATGCTCACAGTACATGAGATGAAGTCTGGCCACCCTTTACGCAAAGGAACACTATGATCTATTTCTTTCCAAAATGATTTGTTTCTCCTTTAAGGAGCCCTTGGTATCTTCAATATTCTTCACTAGCACCAGAATTCATATGCATCAAATTTTCTTTGGCTTTCCTTATTCAATATTAAATTTTCATATACATATGAGACAATTAAAAATACCAATGTTTGGTCATTCACGTCTTAGTCCTCCAAGAAACACCCTTGTTTTTCTACACTTTACAGAGATCTTATGCAGCACATTTACCCAATGCAATGTGTCATTTGATTTCTTGATTACTGCTTCCATGAGCACTGATTTTTGGATCCAACAAGGCAAAACCCATGACAAATTTAATCATTTCATCAGTGGACAGACTTGGAATTATGTATGCTTTTTTGTTTGTTTGCTACTTATTATTTTTTGGTTTTCTGTTTTCTCTTTGTATTCAATCTTTTGGGGTTTTTGGTTTGGTCTTTGTTATTGTTGGTTTGCCTACTTACATAAGTTAGGCATGGAGAAAAAAGCTTGAGGAGAAAGCAACTGTACCTATGGTTCTAGAGGGACATGGGGGGAGAAGGAGGCAGGAGAAGGCAGTGGTGAGCAAACAATGCTACAGACAGGGGAATAACTAGGGAATTAAAATCAATATCGAGGAGGATGTAGATAGCCTGGGCCTGTTGGAGCAATAGAAATCTAATTGAGAGGATTTACTAAGAGGTAGGAGAAGGGCAAGCATGATGGTGGGGCAGGAGGAAGGTAAAAGGAAACAGAGGAAAGATCTAGGAAGCAAAGCTACAGATAGAGGTATAAGTTTTTGGATCAGTACTTACATATATAAATACATTAATTCATAAAAATAGAGGTATTTCCCTATATACATATATTTATAAGGCAATACACTGAGGTGGTGGATGGACTTCAGGCCTCTCCTCATACCCTCCCTCAATGCAAGAACACTTTGCTCTAATAACCTGGCATTCTGTGATGCTCACTCTCCTTGGCACAATCACTAAAGACAAAATGGGAACATAAGCAAATGTGGTGAAGAAAGCAGATGGTTCCCGACAATAAAAAGATATAGCATCTGAGTCTTAAAGGCTTGAAATTAAATAAGCAGCCATGTAGAAGAGAAGCAACAAGCCCACTTGGAAAAAGAACACCAGCGTATGCAATCAAGAGGTGTTGACGGGATCAGGTAACAGCCATCAGAAGACCAAAAGCAAACGAACAAACAAACAGAAAAACCATATTGTTGAGAATGAAGGGGTTGGAGCATATACCTAAACCCCATCTGTAGACAATGGGATATACTCTCACAGAAGGGTTACAAGGAAGGGATGAGTCAACCAGGGTGCAGTATAACACTGATGAAACACACAATATTCCTCTGGTTCCTCCAGGTTTCCTCACTACCCCTACTATCATGACTCCAGTACTGCCTTTCGCTGTGGCTACATGGGAGCATGTGCACAAGTACAGATATTAGATAAGAGCTCATGACACATGGAATCCAGGAACAGGATGGGAGTACCAATATCAGAAGAATAGTGGGGATCTGGGGCGAGGAGGGGAGTAAGAGGGAGCAGATTGCAATGATCAACATATAATCACTCCCTATCCCACCCCCTCACCCCTCCCCAGGGGGACAAACAACAGAAACCATGGGGGTTGGGAGTCAGCAGTTGATGTAAGATATGAAAATAATTATAATTTATAATTTATCAAGGGTCACAAGGGTAAGGGGGGAGGGAGGGTGAAAAGAGGAGCTGATATTAAGGGCTCAACAGAAAGTAAATGTTAAGAAAATAATGATGGCAACATATATACACATATGCTTGATTCAATTGATGTATGGATTTTTATAAGACCTGTAAGAGCTCCAATGAAATGATCTTTTAATTAAAATAATAATAAACCACACCTGTCATATATATATAATATTTTCTCCATTTGTCAGATGCTGCCTATTGGCTCAATTGTGAGGATCTTGGTCACCTTTACATTGAGTCTTGATCCATACTGAAGACTACAATCCTTGCTCTTCATCAGCAAGTCCTTCACATCCTCCTCATTTTTAGCAAATTGTATCATCTGCACATCACAAGTCACGAATAAGCCTTCCTCTAGACCGGATACTACATTCCTTTTCATATAATCCAGTTTCTCTTATTATTTGCTCAGCATACAGATTGAACAAGTATGCTGAGAGGATAGAACCCTGACACACACTCTTCCTGATGTTAAACCATATATTATTCCTGGTTCTGTTCACAGAGCTGCCACTGATTCATGAACACAAAAAACTGCCCTGGAATTCCCATTTTTATCAAGACTATTCATAGTATGTTTTGATCCACACAGTTGAATTTCCTTGCATTATCAATAAACCACAGGTAAACATCTTTCTGGTTCTCTCTGTTTTTAGCCAAGATCCATCTGGCATCAATAATGATATCCCTTTTTCCATTTCCTCTTCTGAATCCCTGAATCCAGCCCGAACATCTAAGCTTGTCAATGTACTGCTGCAATCATTGTTGGGTGATCTTCAACAAAATTTTACTTGCATGTAATATTAATGTAATTGTCCCATAGTTTGAACATTTTGTTTGGTTACCTTTCTTGGAATGGGTACAAATAGAGTTATTTTCCAGTCAGGTGGCTAAGTACCTGTCTTCCAGATTGCCTGGCATAGATGAGTAAGTGCTTCTGGTGGTTCATAAGCCTGTTGAAAAGATAAATTGTCATTCCGTCAATTCCTGAAGCCTAATGCTCCCAGTGTAGCTTGAAATTCGTCCTTCAGCACTCTTGGCTCTTTCTCATATGCCACCTTGTGAAATGGTGGAATTTTGAGTACATTTTTTGGTACAGCAAATCCCTGCATTCTTTTCTCAATATTTTGCCTATTGAATTTTTCAATAGGAGAATTCGAGTCTTGAGCTTTTTCTGGAGTTCTTTCTGTTCAAGATATGCTGAGCTTGTTCTTCCTCTTTGGTTTCATAACTCTAGATGTTTCCACATTTCATTATAATATTTTACTTTATCTTCTCAAGCTGCCCTTAAAAATCTCTATTCGGCTCTTTGACTTCTTCATTTCTTCCATTTGCCTTAGATACTCTATAATTAAAAGAAATTTTCGGAGTCTCTTCTGACATCCACTTGGAACTTCTCTTTTATTCCTATCTTTTTAATGTCCTGTTGCTTTCCTCATGGATGATATTCTTCATGTCGTACCATAGCTCCTGAGGTTTTCTTTCATACATGTCTAAAGTTTCAAATCTGTTTTTGAGATGTTATTAAAATTCAGTAGGATATACTTAAAGTCATAGTTTGGCTGTCATGGACTTGTTTGAATCTACTCCAACTTCAACCTGAACTTACATAGAAGCATCAATAATCCATTCTACAGTCAGCTCCTGGCCTACTTTTAGCTGCTGATATTGAGCTTCTCTATTATCTCTTTTCACAGAAGTAGCCAATTTGATTTTTGTGGATGTGTCCAGAAAAGTCCATGTGTATGGTCAGTTTGTATTGTTGAAAAAAAGATATTTGATATGAACGAGTTGTCTTGAAGAATTCAATCATACCATCTCCAGCCTTTTTTCTATCACCAAGACCACATTTTACAACTACGGTTTCATCCTCTTTTTTCCCAACTTTTACATTCTAATTGCCAATAATTATAAATAAAACTTGATTGAATATTTGATCAATTTCTGACTGTAGAAGTTGGTAGACTCTTTCCATTTCCTCATGACTAGCTTTAGTGATTGGTGAATAAATTTCAATAATAGTTATATTAATTGGATTTCCTTGAAGGCAGACAGATGTAATCCTATCACAGACAACTTTGTACTTCAAAATAGATCTTGAAATGTGTTTTGTGACAATTAATGCAAAACTATTCCTCTTGATTATGTCATACCAGCAAAACAGAACATATAATTTTCTAATTAAAAATGGATAATAACCAGTACTTTTTAGCTTACTAACACCTAGAATATCAATCTTTATGTGTTCTTTTCATTTTTGATAGCTTCTAGTTTTACTAGATTCATACTTTGTACATTCCAAGTTCAAATTATTACATTTTTGTCACTGGTTCTTCTTCCTTTGTAGAAGAAAGGTCAGCAAAAGATCTAGAAGCCTCCACATCCACAGGCTTTCCCTGAGTCATGTCCCCATGGTTAACTCCCAGTCGAGAAAGCAGTTCCACATAAGTCATATGCCTTCTGACCCAAGGGCACTTCAGCACTATCTCTGAGGATGTTCTGACTCCGTTCACTACGCTTTCAGTATCTGACAATGTTTCAAGTCTATGCATAAGGTTTTCAGCAGCTACTTCCTCGATGTGGGCAGAACTTTCCTTTTTGTAGTCTGTCCTTTGATTAGAAGTTCCACTGAAATCCAGTCACTGTAGGCGCCTCTGTGGGCATTTTAAATTCTGGAGACAAAGCTTCCAGAATCACAGCAACACACAAGCCATCACAATATGACAAACTAACAGACAAGTCATGGTGATGGAAATTACCATGGCTCAAATCAGGTACACCTTAATTCTACATGTGACATATTTCATTTTTAACCCTTTGAAGAGAGGTCTTTTACAAGTCAATATGTAATTTAATCTCTTGCTTGCTGCTTCCATGGACATTTTTGTGGATCCAAGTAATATAAATCCTGGTTTACTCCCATCTGTGCTCCATCTCTCATGGTGTTATCTGTTGGTTGAGTTATGAGAATTTTTGTTTTCTTTAGGCTGAGCTGTAATTCATACTGAAGACTGCAGTCTTTGATTTTCATAAATAAATGTTCCTACTCCTCTTCGCTTCCATCAAGCAAATCCTCTGTGTCTCACACATAGTTACTCAAGGAGTCTTGCTCTCATTTTGCGGTGTTCTTCTTCTCCTAGTCTAGCTCTGGGGTTGACAAACCTTTGAGATGGACGAGCCAATCCTATCCCTCACAACGATATAAAAAGTATTCAAGGGCCATACACATATTTTTACAAACAAATGAAATCACCATTATCTGAGTAATAAATATCCTTTAAATGATGAAACTTTGACAGATTTGGTTTCATTTGCAATTTAACTTCAGAACCATGTGTACACACTGAAGGCCACCTATGTCAACAAAACAGAAGTGAACTTTTTCTTCATATTCTCTGTGTTCTGGTAAAAACTCTCTGATGTCAACAATAATATTCCTTGTTTCATGTGCTCTTCTGAATCTGGCTTGAATTCCTGAGAGCTCTTTGTCTACGTGCTCCTGTCATCATGTTTGACTTATCTTCAGCAACATTGTACTAATGTGTGATATTAATTATCTTGTTGGATAATATCTGCATTCTGTTTAAGTAGCTTCCTTTGGAATAGACACAATCATCTATTTCATTCTGTTAGTAGCTGCATTCCAGATTTTTTGGTATGGATTCGTGAACACTGCCAGAATTATATTTATTTGTCGCAACATTTCAATTCACATTGCATCAATTCCTGGAAGCTTGCACTTTGCAAATGCTTTCAGTGTATTCAACACCTTCATTCAAATCAATGTTTCTTGATTATTATCTACTTTTTAAAATGTTTAAATGTCCACCAATTTGTGGTAGTTACCTAATCTGGTGTCAATTTGAGGATTAAGAGTGTAGGAGTGACTGGGAGCATTCATGTGTTTATGAACCATTCAACTGTCCTCCTTTTGAATCATCTGGTCCTTTGCCCACCTTCTTAGAGGGCTATTAGGTATTTTTTTTCTTGTTATAGGCTTATAAAATTCTGTAGGCTTTAGTAATTAGTCCTTTTTTCCTTTGGTCACTACTTAATATCTTTTCCCCATCAGTGGGCTTTCTTTTTACCCTGTAATGAAGTCTCTCAATGTACACGTGTTCTATTTTTAATAGGTCCCACTCATCTACTTTATCTTCCATGAGGTGTGTTCCCTTCGATATTTCTAATAGTCTGTGTATTCCTTGCACTAGAGTTCCTAGATTTGTCCTAATTCTACCATTGACGATCCTGATAGCTGTGCCTTTTACATTTAGGCCTTCGATCTACCTTGACTTTGTTTTTGTGCTTGGAGTGAGTTATGGGTCTTGTTTCATTCTCCTGCAAGTAGATATCCAGATTTTTCAAGAACAACTGTCACCCATTTAATCTTTGGGGCCTTTGCTAAAAACCAGTTGTCTGTATGAGGATGTTTTAATTTCTGGGTTTTCTGTCCTGATCCTGATCCTTTGGTCAGGGTATCTATCATTATACCAGTACCAGGCCGTTTGGACAACCGTGGCTGTATCATAGATGTTGAGGTCAAGCAGTGCAAGACCACCTACTTTGTTCTTCTTCTTGGGGCATTCTTAGCCTATACTAGGCTTCTTCCCTCTTCATCCACATGTCTGTTATTTTTCCCCTTCAGGGAGTGTGTGCTACATTTCCAACCTTGTGATGGGTTTCCCCTTCTCCCTCACCGACCATCCCACTACCCTCAAGATATTGCTACTCCCTCTACTGTTCCTGGGAGCTGAGGGGTTTTCTGTCCTGAATTCCATGTGGTGAGAGCTCTTATCTGTAACAATGTGTGTTCTCTGTTCTAGTCAGATTTATAAGGTAGAACTGGTCAGGGGGTGGGAAGGGGGCCGGTGTGGGTTGGGAGGAAGCATCCAGGAACTAGAGGAATGATGTGTGGATGCTATACTGCACCTTGGTTGAATCATCCCTTTCTTGTAACACTTCTGTGGGAGGATATCCAATTGTCTACAGATGGGCTTTGGGTCTCCACTCTAAACCCCCTCATTCACATTGATATAGTTGCTTGTTTTGGATCTTTTGCTACTTGGTACCTGATCCTATCTACACTTCATGATCACATAGGCTGGTGTGCTTCTTCCATGTGGACTTCTTTGCTAACTTGCTGGATGGCTGCTTGCTTAATTTCAAGCCTTTAGGACCACAGATGCTGTATCTTTTGATAGTCGAGCACTAGCTGTTCTCTTCACCACATTTGTTTTACACCCATTTGGTCTTCAGTGATAGTCTTGGAAACGTGAGGTAGCAAAGAGTGCCAGGTAATTTTGTTAAGGGAGGCCTTGAGTAGAGGTCCAAAGTCTATCTTAATAATTAACATGTAAATGTATGCACATTTGTCTCTATCCCTTTCATTATAAATTGGTATATTTACATATATGCATGCCTATAGTTATACTTTACTTCTGTTTTACCCCATTGTACAGCTTTGTTATCTTGCCATTGTCTTATGGTATTGGTTAAGTCATCCAGCACAATATTGAATAGAAGTGGGGATAAGGGACATCCTTGTCTGGTTCCCTTATTCAGTTTAAATATCTTCACCTTTTCTCCATTGAGTGTAATATTGGCTCCTTTTTTTTATATGGTTTTTATTGTAGTGAGGATTTCCCCTTCTAATCCTGTGTTGTTGACAGTCTTTATTAAAAAGTGTTGTTGGATGTTATCCATTGCTTTTTCTGCATTAATTGATATGATTATATGGTTCTGGTCCATTTTCATGGTGGATTACATTAATTGCCAAATTATATTCTCTGATCACCAATACCATCCCTGTGGGGTGTTCTGGACCACCTCCCCACTCTGGCAAGCCACCATACGGGTGGGAGAGGGGACGGAAAGAGGCAGGGAGTTGCTGCCCCATGACAAGGGAGGGGAGGTGCAGGCGTGTGCCATGAAAGGGCAACATGCAGGCAGGCGCTGCATAAATGATCTCATGCATGACGCACACAGCTGCTCTCTCCATGGGATACCTGACAAGAGAATCTTGGGACGCTGCAAGACCTCGTCTTGCCCCCCAGCCCCCAGGCTCAGCCTCCTCACTCACACACCTGGTGTTCTCACAGAGAGGCTCTTCGTGCAGGTCATCCTACGTCGGTACCATCTTCCCGACGTTTGTCTGCTTCGGTTCTTTAAACTGGAGCGACACCGGGCACATCCTTCTGCTTTGCTTTCCCAACGGCAGCCCTTTGCACATTTATTTTAACACTTGACTTTGCCTTGTGGAGCCATCTATGGAAATATTCTGTTTCGTTCTTTTACTTCACCGTTTCATCCATTTGTTTCAGTTACTCTACATTTAGCAGCAAGTTTCAGAGTCCCTCCTGACATCTATTTTGCTTTTTTACTTTATGAGTTTTAATGTCCTTTTTCTTTATCCATATATGGCTTTGATATCATCCCACAACCCATCTGTTCCTTTGTCATTCATTCAGTGCATCAAATGTATTTTTGAGATGGTGTCTAAATTCAGGTGGAATATATTCAAGATCACACCTTAGGTTTTACTGACTTTAAAATGTTTCTTCAGTTTCGACTTGAACTTGTATATGAATAATTGATTGTCTATTGGCAGTCGGCTTTGGCCTTGTTCTCACTGATGATATTAAGTTTCTTCACTGATTCTTTCCACTGATGTGGTCACTTTGATTACTGTGCATGCCTTCTGGTGAGGTCCATGTGTTTCTTCATGGTTTGTTATCTTAATGTGCAGGTGATTGGTCTTGCCAAATTGGATCCTCTGATCATCAGTACCATTTCATCACCAATGCCAAATCACCTTCTTTGATTCTACCTTTCCAAATTCAATGTCTAGACATTATCAGTGTGCCTTGATTGCATGTTTGATCAATTTAATACTGCAGAAATTGGTTAAAATTTTTAATCTTCCACATTAGTGGTTTATGGGCAAATTTGTTTAATAGTTATAATAATGGTCTTTCTTACTGTTAACTGTTAACACTGATGGTGTTGTACTTCAATAAAGATCCTGAAATATGCTTTTGACCATGAAGCCATGCCATCCTTTTAGAATTTGTCATTCTTGATATAGACGACCATATGATTGTGTGATTTCAAGAGACCAATTCCATTTCATATCAGCTCACTCACTAAAAGGCCTAGAATATCTATTTCCAGTATTCATTTCTTATAAGATACCTAACATTTTTTGACTCATGCTTAGACTGTATACTTCCGTATCACAATTGGTAATATATATTTGAAGCTGTCTTTTCACATTTTGAGGTATGTCTCATCAGCAAGTGTATGTCTTGAAATCTTCCTTCAATGTGTCTGTCATTTTGGGTATGGTGGTGCTTATGCATTGCTGTAATGTTGGAAGCTAGGCCATTGGGATTTCAAATACCAGCAGTATCACTCATGCTACACAGGCTTCAGGGGAAGCTCCAAACTAAGAGTTTATGACGGAGAACCTAGAGCTCTACCTACAAATAAAACGGAAAAAAATTAATGTGTAGGTTCAAGCTCAAATGAAGGAGAGATTCCCTATGTGCAGTGGCCTAGAGACCAAAAATCTGCCCATGAACCCATCTGAGGGTAATGATTTCATTATGTTCAAGGGTTTATGCCCTGAAAGAACAGAATTGCTTTGTCCCACTGAAACCATGTTTGGGTTAGACAGGAAAGTTTGCATCGACAAAGACCATTCTGGGTCTTCCTTTTATATGGGATCACATCTGCAAAAACCATTAAAACCAGGATGCTAATATAACTGAAGATGAGTTAAGAGTGAGAACATTGTCCAGTATTTCTGCTTCTGCGATGGCTCTCTGGTCATCTGTGAGAGAAGAAGAAAACGTAGATGGGCCTAAGGACACACGTCCTGGCAGAGGTCATTTGTCCAGTGTTAACTCATGCTCGGCAATGGAGTCCAATGTTTCATTGCTCTACAATGAATGCCCACGCGCTACAATGAAACCAAAATGACTCTCACAGTCTTGTCACCAGTCGTCCTCATTATCCCTCACACCTAGATATTGGAGACTTGAAGCCAGAGACTGCAATGACAATAAATACCACTGCAAAAACCTTTCCCAGGGCAGAGCAGTCCCAAGACGGACAAAAGCGCAGTATGTCGTGTGGGGTCTGGAAGTAGATAAAAGTTAGTAATGGAAGTAGCAATGAGCTTGAACAGGAAAAAAAACACACATAAAGGAGGCAATCTCCAGTCCATGCTGGTTCTACGAGCCCAATAGACAAACCTGGCTCTGATATTGGCTGGGGTAATTTTCTAAGGCAGGTTAGTGGATAAAGATGTTGGCATTTCCTAAGTCTGGTTGATTTCTCACATCCAGCAATCATTGCAACCCAACTGGGAAGAAAAAATATTACTGTAAAAGGAATTAAGAGGGAAGTGAGAGGCAATAACCATAGGTAAGTCATGACCCTCGATCAAAGTAAAAGCAGTGGCGGGAGACACACTCTCAGTGACCCTAGACTGGTGGTATCTCCCAGGATGGCAATGCCTTAGAGATTGTTGAGACGGAAAGCTGGCATAATCCAATTCCAAGACTATTATGATCCACAAGCTTAAAAATGGGATCCCTTTAGGAATTATCTCCCTCCTGACATCAATCACCTACATATGTGAGGGATGTGTTCGGTATAACCACAGGGACACGTGCAACCTTAACTCTAACCCTTTTTCCTAAGTGGTCTTAAAATCAAACAACCTGGGACTGGTTTGTTGTGTGCATGGGAGTGAGACAAGGGCTCTCCCAGAGGCTTGATCCTGATGCCACTGCAGCAAGAGAGGGCAGAAGTACTCAGGCAGAGGCAGGCGGCATTCCTCATCTTTGAGACACTAGACTTGTGATGGCTTTGGTGGCCCCTGGAGTAATACTTGATAGGCACTGTGCTGTGTTTGGTCCTGGCACTTGCGGATGTGTCTCAGGGCCTCAGGCGGTCAGTCACTTGGCCCCATTGCTACAGTGATTGGATATCATGCTGCAGCACTCGATTTAGGACCGAGTTCATCCATTTGTGGATTGTATGGAAAGTAAAATATGCCAGGCTCTGCTCATGCTGCCAGCCCAGGCCTATCCCTGATGGCTGATGAAGGTGGATCCCTGGATACTGTCATTGTCTGTTGGGGAGCCACAGGTGACACATAACCGAGAGAGCCCATGCATGGTGGAACACTGGGTCACTTGCTTACATGAATAGGCCTACAACAGTCTGGTGACAGTGTCTGCACACCATAGAGCTTAACAGCAAAGGTCAGACAGAGGTAGGAGCCCTATGTATGTAATCCACTTGTCATTGTTTGGCAGGTGTGCCTGCATGGGCATTTTGTCATGGGACAGGCCTGTGTCTTTACAGCAAGCAGCTAGTACAATCCTTGCAAGCCTCTATGATTTACTTCACAGAGAGAGCTAGTCCTGTAGCGTTAGTAATAGCCCCAAAGAGCCACTAGCCTGCTTTCTGATGGAGCTACTCTGACCTTATGTAGCAGGGACTAACAACATAGTGTGGAGGCAAACTAGGTCATCTGCCCAGGCATTTCCTGGTGGGAGACTGGGCTGTGCACTAATATGTTAAACACAACAATGCCCATACCTTTTTCCTGGGCCAGATGTCTTTTTCCATAAATCCACTTCGCATAGGGTCTACTGCCCCCATGTGAGTCCTTCATTAGTGCACAGAGCTTGGGGACCTGGATCATGCATTAGGGCCAGCCACATAGGCAGTCCTTAGCCCCTTCCAGTGACTGCTCAGCGCTCTACACCATCGATCCATATACCACATGCAGATGGTTGAATAGCCACTGCCCACCATAGAGCGTTGCCTTGAATGGAGACTTGTGTGTACCAGGCCTCTTCTGGTATGGGCCAGATGCCCTCACTATTAGTGGTTTCTTGCAAGGGTGACTCCCTACCTTGTGCATTGTCTGAATCCTCAGTGAGGTATGTCGTTGTCACAAGAATCTGGTGAAGCTAAACACGCAAGAACTAGCTGTCAGGATGCTTGTCTGCATCACCAGGGCTCTTTTGGTGAAGCCTTCCTCCAGTTTTAAACTATAGTACACAACACAGAGCTGTATTTTTTGTGGGGCTGTATCTGGTATCTGCACCTTTGCACGGTGGAATAAAAAACGCAGGGTTAAAAAGCTATCCTGGCAATTATCACAGTCCAGAGGCATATGCCTCAGGGTAGCTGGCATCATCCATTACATCCTCTTTCCCTTTGTCTAGAATTCCTAACACCAGCATCTGCTGTTCTGCTACCATAACAACATTTAAAATCTGAACTGCTTTAAGAGAATGTGATGGTAATTTATGTCAACTTGGTGATACCTGTGTGGAGGTAGAGGTGGCATCCAGCCTGTAAATCAGGTCACCAACTGATGATGCCTTTGAGGGTCTGATCTTTCTATAGGAGAGACACTCAGGGGAACTGAGCTCGTTGTGACACCACTTTGCCTTACTACTTGCTTGGGATCTGTATTTGACTCCAGGCTCAGCCAATGTGGCCTATCTCTGTGAGCTTTGGATCCATGTAATGCTGTGCCCACCAGCCTGTGATTTCCCAGCTTCCTATTTGGCCATCCTATTCCATGCCTGCAGCTGTGTGGATCTATAGAGGGCTCTGACTAGCATAAGACACATGGACTTGAGTTTAGATTGGGGTGGACCACCTTTTTTACTAAAAAGATTATTCTTGTATCTATGTAAGTGTTCCAAGTTGTTGATTCTCTAGAAAACCTAGCCTAACACAGTTTGTTTCCTAAGAAATAGGATCTAGAGAGACAAATCATAAAGATGCAGGTGTAGGTATGTGTGACCTCAGTGTTAGGTCATTAGTGGGGAGTTAGAATTTCTTCCTCCTTGACATACTGGGAGCTGCTTCTGATTTTGAACGGAAGTCCCTGTGGATTGCAGCCCAACTCCTAACCACTGCACCACCTTTGAAACTAATGTCAAACAAACAAAAACACCCTCCACTGCCTTCCAGTCAATTCTGACTCGTGGAAACACGATAGCACAAGGTACAACTGCTCCTGTAGGTTTCTGAGACCCACAGTAACTCTACATGGATGTAGAAAGCCTCATCTTTCTTTCTCAGAAGATATATACTGGATATTAAACTGCAGTTTAGAGAAGAAAAAGCTTTTGAACTTCTCCTGAGAAAAAGCCATGCTGCTTAGATAAAATGGCTGACAGAAGGCCAGGCCTGCTGAATATATCCTGTCACCATCCCAAGAAATAGAAGCAGATGAATGAGATTTCCTAAGAAAATTTCAAACTGTTTTATAATTTTGAATTTGAATTTTGAGATATTTAAAAAGAAATTATTTTTAGCATCTGACTGTACTGGGATTATATTGAGTTATTTTACTTATTGTTATAGATATAATGTGTAAGAGGAATGAATATTGAAAATTATGATTATAGAAAGCTTATAAACCCACTGGGACCAATAGGATTCAGGTGTAGGTGATTGTTCACAAAGCTGCAATAGTTTAGACATTTTTGTTTTGTTCCCTTATAGAATATAAGATGTAAATGGGGTAGGCACATTTTTCAGTTGCATAGGGTTTAGTTTTATCCTGTTAAGTGCAAATGTGATTTTATGATAGTCTTTGTTTGGAGATTGTGTATGGTTAAAGAGCTGTGTGCAGGTGTCAGGTTGACACAAGATGGTCTGACATGGTTAGATTTTATGTCAATCTGATGGCATCTCTGTGGAGGGAGGGGCGGAGTCCAACCTCTCAATCAGGTCACAACCTGATAATATCTCCTTGGGGGCACTCTCTTTTTATATTAGAGACACTGAGAAATTTACCTTCCTAGATTCTGGCTCAAGCTCTGAGTCTATGTCACTTGCTGTCCCAGGATGTCGTTGGTGCTCTGCCAGGGTCCTGTGGACCTTGGAGTCATGGAGCTCTGAACCCACAGCCTTTGATTCCCAAGCTTCTCATTTGGCTTTCCAGCTCCATTGCATGGAGCTGTGAGAATCTGGAGAGAGCTCTAGCTAGTGTTGGATCTATAGATTTGAATTGGATTAGACTTGGCTGCCTTCTTACATAAAATTATTTCTTGATATAAAGTTCTTTCTTAGATATATAGGTAGGTAGGTAGGTAGGTAGGTAGATAGATGTCACTGGTTTAGTCCCTCTTGAAATTTCAGATTAACATAGTGACCAATCTCATATCACTCTTTTCTGTACTAGCCAGTTTACAGGGCTCACTAACTGGACCAAGAGAACGACAAAGCAGCACCTGTATCGCAGTGGTCCTGAGGACATGCTGACTCCCAGCGAGTGAGGTGGGATTGGGGCAATAGGGACTGTGACCCAAGGAACAAGTTCTGGAGTGTTCTTTACTCTTCTATTTTTGAAAGAATATATCTAGAATTGACATTAGTTTCCTTCAGTTAAAGTTATTTTTATGGCATTTAGAAGTGATAATAATAACACATTGAATTTCTCTAATACATGTAAATCTATCCAGGCTATATATTTTTTATAGCAACTTTAGTAATTTGTGTCTTAAACTAAGTTGTTTGTTTCATCTCACTGTTTTGTTAACTTGGCATAAAGTTGCTGATAATATTTACTTAATAATATTTTACTACTTCTTGGAGTGTAGCAAGATGACTTTCCTCAGTTTCCTATTTGATAATCTGTTTCTCTCCAAGATCCTGACCACCTATCTTGTTTCTAAGACTGCAGTTTTTCCATCTCCTGGATGACTCACCAATGGTGTGGGCTCAAGTCAAAAGGAGAAAAAGACTTCTAATCTGTAGAGGTCAAGAGACCAGAAAACTACCCAGGAACTAAACTAAAACACCTTGTTTATTATATATAATAATATAATTTTTATTATGACCAAGAAGAACGGCACTGCTGCCGCCAGCTGGCAGCAGGAGGAGGCTACACAGGAAAGTTTCCAGTGAGAGAGGTCATTCTGGGGTTTAATTTATATGGGACAGTGAGGAGGTGGGCTGTTGAAACTGATCAAGCCAGTAAGGCCAGGGTTGTGATATTCCTGAAATTAGAATAAGGGGTTGGGGCCTTGGGGGCGGGGGGCAAAAGAATTCACAATACCTTGGTTCTACTGTAGTTCCCTGGCTATTTATAGAGTTAGGGCGTGTGATTCAGGTGGGCCCAAAGACAGACTGCGATGCCTTTTAGCTGCAAAGGCCTTTTTGAGCACTAAGCTGTGTCCCTACAATTGCCAGTGAAAACCTATGAGTGGCAGCTCAGCCTTTTCTGATTGTGCCGGAGAATGAGTCCAAGGTACTCAAAAGACGCCGGGAAGAGCTTCCTTTGTATTGCTCTTAAAATGGAGTTGACCTTATCGACATGAATGACTGAAACACGGTAAAAGGGAAAGAAAACAAAAAGAATGTAGTGGAAGAATTAGAAAGCAATTTGAAGCTAGAATGAAATTACCGCTGGGAAGTCGATGAATTATAGTTTTAACTGGATAGCATCATTTCCTTTAAGTGAGCATGTGAGGCTGGTAAGCCTATAGGAAGATTGGATGAACATTCCTTTACATGTTGACAGATACTGTTCCTAACTTGCTGGTATGTTTGTCTTCTTTTTTAAAAAAATCATAAATGGATATTTAATTTTAGCAAATGGTCTTTATGCACTTATTGAAATGATCAGAGGTGTGTTTTCCTACATTTTAGTCTGTTAATATAATCCCAAAGCAAGCTCACTGCCAGAGAGTCAATGCTGACTCATAGCCACCCCCTTGGGGGTTTCTGAGACTGGAACTTTACAAGAACAGAAAATCCCGTCTTTTTCCCATGGAGATGCTGGTGGCTTTCAACTGCAGACCATGCGGATCCCAGCCCAACACATAAACACTACATCACCAGGGCTCCTTGTTAATATAATGAATAGGATTAATAAAAAAAATTTAATGCCAAATTAACCTTATATTCCTGTGACTTACCTTTTTATATGTTGTTGAATTAAATTTGCTAAAGTGTTATTTGGTTTTTTAAAATTTGTGTTCAAAAGAGATGTTGTCTAGGGCAGTGTTTCCTGAAGTGGGTGATGCTCCCGCTAAGGGGGCACTGCAGTGATCGAGGGAGGCTGCAGAAGCCACTACTTGCACTTTATCCTGGATTATATGTTCTAGTACTAATGTTAATTGCCAGGAGCATGCTGAGGCACTTTTGTTCATGAGAAGGGAACACTAAGCTAAATCAGTGAGGGAACCTATGGTCCAGAGTTTTCTATTTCATGGTTTCTTAATTTGGTATTCATTACTTTATTTCTCCTTATTGAGTTTCACTTTTAAGATGAAAACAGTTATCATACTTAAGAACCTCTTTCAATGGAAGTATATAATATCTTTTAAGTAGTTCTTTACTAATAATCTACAAATTCTGATATGTTGAATTTCTAGATTTGTTCAGCTTAAAATTTGAATTTCTCTGGAGATTTTTTCCTTGATCCATGAGTTTTGTAAAGCTTTACCTTTTTTTTCCTAAAAATTTGGAGCTAGGTGTTTGAGTTCCTACAATTATTTATTTTTTGCATGTAATTCTATGACTCTGAAACTGTCCTGAATAGAATTGAAGGTATTCATATTAAAAATGTTAAATACAGGACATTTCTTAAAACCATGAATTTGTCTCTAAGCTGGTGCATGATTCAAATTAATAAACAGGAATAAAGAAAACAAATTTACCTCTATGTCCATTAGTGCTAGCACATAAATGCTGTCATTATTGGTTAGAAGATAAGTTAGGATCCACAAGCCTCCTTATCTTTACAGATAAGAAAATGTCAGATCATAGTTATGCAGAAAATTTGCTTTAATTTTCATGTAAATTTATTAATAATTTAATAATATACTGGCATTGCACACTATTTGCTTTTCCTTTACTATTTAGCTATTTAACATTGCTAGACTAGAATCTGTCTTCCCATTTGGTTGCTGAAAGTGCATAATGGACTAGATGTAAATAGCACATAGTTTCTTGAATTTGGCATAGTTTTCATTCCAGATCAATCAACATCACACCTACAAATGTTTAAACAGTCAAGAATTTGGAGCACTCTAGATTCTAGTTATGAAGATACATTGGCACTCCACCCAACAATGTTATCCTCTCTGGATTGACCTTGGTTATGGCAAAATCCCTGGTTGGGTTTTTTACTTTTTTTTCTTGGCCACATTTGTTTTCAGATTTGAGTTTGATTTTTCTCTTTATCAACATTTAGGTTTAATTATTAATCTTGGAACTACATTAGACACAAATGTCATTCATCACTTGTGTCTAAGCTTCAATTCTTTTAAGGCATGAAGATGCGGTTCTGACCATAGAACCAGGTCTATGGGGAATGGCACTGGGAAATTTCCCACGAAATTTTGTAACTTTCTGAAGAACTTAGTTCCTGAAATTCACTAGCATTCAAGAGCATCCTAGAAGGAGATATAGTATTTCTTCTAAAATACTTACTTAACAGTCCACTCTTAAGAAGGATACCTGGTGGTGCAGTAGTTAAAGCATTCAGCTGCTAACCAAATTTCATGGTGCTGAATCCCCGAGCTGCTCTATGACAGAAAGAGGGAGCAGTCTTCTTTCCTACGGATTTGAATTCTTGGGAACCTAGGAGACAGTTCTACTCGGTCTTTACAGAGTTACAATGAGTCATAAATATCTTGATGACATTTCTTTCTTTCTTTTGGTTTTACTCATAAAGAATAGCTATTTATTGTAGACAACAGGTCTGTGAGGAATTTACTTAATATGTATTTTAAGAAATAAATTGGCAGGGGGTTAATATCTCAGTACCACCCACACTCATTGCCTTTGTAAAATTCTTTAAATATACATATAAAAATCAGTGAGATAGATAAAAATAAGCAGATCAAGAATAGTATACTAAAATAAACCAAAAATAAATAGCATATATCAATAAAACTCTTAGGTAGTAAATAGCATATATCAACAAAGTCAATACCATGCTTTGTATAGGAATAACGAAAGCAGAAACATCTCTGCTTTTCTCATTTCTGAGAAATCTTGTCTAGCAGCAGGATATGGATGGATAGATGTAGACCCAATACTGGGAGCTATCTAGAAGTTAAATGCTATGAGATCTGTTACTACAGACACCATTGACACACAATCCTTATAGATGAAGATAAGTGTTGCCTTTGTTGTCATTAGGGGCCATCAAGTAAATTCCAATTATAGTGGAACTATGCACTACATAATAAAACGCCTACTGGGCCTGCACCATTCTCACAATGTTTGGTGTGTTGGAGACTATAATTGCAGTCACTGTTTCAATGCAGCACCTCGAGTATCTTCTTTGTGTTGACAGACCACTGTTCTGTCAGTTTGTTACGGCTTGCCTCTTAGTGTGATACTGGAAGCTTCCTCATGGGTCTTTCTAATACAAGCATGGTCATCCAGGAGGAACGGGTTTCAGGGGAACTTCCAAACAATGAAAATGAAACAGACTGTCCTTTTGGTACCAACAATTTTTTCAGGATGATTAAAAAGATACTCTACGAGTATATTCACTGAAGATGCATGGGTAATGATGCGACACAGAAAGCAATGGCGTATCTATGTCTCTGCCCTCACGATATATCCCTTTTCACTCTGATGACAATTAAGAAGTGATTATCCAAACTTACTAAATATTTACCAAGAGCACACTCAACATCAGTGAACTGATGACATGTTAAAAGAATAGTATAGTTGCACAATTCTTATCTGTAACTATAGAATATAAAACTTTCAGAAAACCTCAAATATTTCACAACCTTTTGGGAAGGAAATTTTAACTTTAATTTAGTATACAGAGAGAGCTCTTTTTAGAACCCCATTTCATGTAGCTATTGATTCATTTTGTTGAGCTTTTATGAACATCTTATTGTGGGATACTATTACAAACTGCATGCTGTTGTGAGATGCCACCCAGTTGACTCTGTCACAGCCACCCTAGGGATGCTAGGGCAGGGTGGAACATTGCACCATTCACAGAAGTGCTCCTATGTTTGAGCCCATTGTTTCAGCCTTTGTGTCACTCCATCTTGCTGAGAGCCTTCCTCTTTTTCTCCGCCCCTCTACCTTACCAAACATGATGTCCTTTTCCAGGGATTGGTCTCTCTCCGGATAAAATGTCCAAAATATATGGGATGATGTCTTGCCATCCTTGCCTCGAAGGGGGATTCTAGGTATACTTCTTTCAAGACAGATTTGTTCATTTCTTGACAATCTGTAGTATTTTCACTATTGTTCACTAGCACCATAATTAAAATACAACATTCCTTCTTCAGTCTTCCTTATCCAATGTCCAACTATGAGGCAAATGAAAATACTATGGCTTGGGTCAATCACAGTTGAATCCTCAAAGAAACATTCTTGATTTTCAGCATTGTACAGAGGTCTTACATCAGAGATATACACAATTAAATGCACATGTCTTTGGATCTCTACTGCTTCCATGAACATTAATTGTGGATTGTAGATTCAAGCAAAAGAAAATCTTTGAAACTTCAATTGTTGCTCCATTTATCGTGATGTTACCTATTGGTTCAGTTGTGAAGATTTGGGTTTTCTCGACATTGAATTTTAATCCACACTGAAGGCTACAATCCTTGATGTTAAGCAGCGAGTGCTTCAGGCCCTCCCTTGCTTTCAGCAAGCAAGGTTGTGCCATCTGCAAGGGTTAAGGCTGTTAATTAGCCTTCCTCCAATCCTGGCGCGACGACTTTCTTCACATAACCCAGTTTCTAGAATTATTTGCTCAGCATACAGATTGAATAAGTATGGTGAAAGGAAACAACACTGACACACAATTTTCCTGATTTTATCCATGTAGTAATCCCTTGTTTTGTTCACACAACTGACTTTTGATCCATGTATCAGTTCCTCATGCGTGCAATGAAGTGTTCTGTAACCCTCCTTCTTCTCAAGGTTATCCTAGTTTGTTGGCATAGTCGAATACCTTACTTTGTCCATAGTTTTGTCTACATAGTAGAATACCTTAGCAAAGATCAAATTAAATGTCAGAAGAGACTCTGAAATGTACTCTTACTTGTACAATAACTAAGGCAAATAGAAGAAAAGATTAAATGAAAGAGCTAACTAGGAAATTCCAAAGGGCAGCTTGCGAAGGCAACGTAAACTATTATAGTGAAATGGGCAAAGACCTAACGTCAGAAGAGCCAAACGGTAGCCTTTTCACAGTATCTCTTAAACCGAAAAAGCTAAAGACAAAAGTCAATGCTCACGTTTCAATATTGAAAGATTCTCTGGGTAAAATATGGAAATATGCAGGAAGTATCAAAAGAAGATGGAAAGAATCCACAGAGTCATGGTGCCAAAAAGGACTAGTCGATATTCCACTATTTCAAGAGGCAGCATATGAGCAAAAGCCAATAGCATTGAAAGCAGTTCAAGCTACACTGAACGTATTAACCAAATCAAAGCTTTAACAATTGATGGAATCCCAATTTAAATGTTTCAACAAGCTGATGAAGCACTGGATGCACTCACTCATCTCTGCCAGGAAATTGGAAAGACAGCTACTCAGCAAATTGAATGGAAGAGATACATACCCAATAGTAATTGGTATATAATATATAGTATGTAGCTTTATAAAATCTGAAATATTCCAAATTTTATAATAAATTTATTACCAACAGTTTTAAGGAACATATTTTCATCTATACCATAAATGATATGCTCCTTTAAGCTCTTTATTTATTAATAACCATAGCATTAAAGAATGATATTGTTGGGAGAAAAACATTCAATACCATATGCTGATTTTTTTAAATGGCACTATCAAATCAATTGTAACCCAAAGGTAGTTTATCCTATCTACTCAATCCCTTATAAGTGTCAAGCCACCTAAAGATATGATTCACAAATACAGACAAATTCTAATCACATTATTATTTTAACTTGCATTTTCAACTTTAGAAGGTTTGAGTTAAACTAACATATGAACATCTGATTTGTTTCTTATGTTTTTAAGTGATGATCTTTGGATAAATTGCTATTTATTTTCTTTAGGATGTAGCACACAGGAAGCTGAAGCCAACTGATTCTTGAGCTAGGAATTATACTTCCCACTTAAACATTTTGACAATGAGATTGTCTCTGATGTATAATTATCAGTTGGCCTCATGGACTTGAAGAAAGCAAATTATTATCAACTTGTGGTGATAGAGATGACATGTCTCAGGCGTGCCCCAGAAGTCCACAGAAGAGAGAAACTGAGAAATAGTGACATCAGCAAAATGCTGTGAATGAAAAAGGAAGACAGTGATGGTTAACTGGGTGGTAGACCCTTCATTCTGAAAGGAAAAAAGAGATTTTTGATGGTGAGCTTTCCCTCCTGAGACACCTGATAAACACATGTCCGCCCTCCAGACCTAAAGATGATGTTGCCTATGATGTCTTACTGGAAAATATATACCTGACAAGCACTTTGGAATAAAAATAAGAAAATAAAGAAAAACTTTAATTATTTTATGATTCAGTGTTCTCTAGAGAACAGAAGAAAAGTTATATAGAATGAGTAATTTGCCTCAGGATTTGGGCTTACATGATTTTAAGGTGGAAAGTTCAAACTCCGTGACTCGAGTGGTAGTCTTGAGACTTCAGCAAGTTTGAATCCCAAGACTCCCAGGTTAGGTGAAAGGAAGAGTGAAGATAGAGAGCAAATTTTGCCAAAATACCTATGTATAGTCTGCGGGAGGAACACACTTTAAAAATGTACCTTGTCAACTGGGTTTCTGAGCCACTGAGTGTTGACCAGAGTAGAAAACCCAGTCTTTCTCCACCGAGCTGCTGGTGGTTTTGAACTGTCAGCCCTGTAGATTGCAGCCCAACATGTAACCACTACATCACCAGGGATACTTACCCTATCCTCTAGGGTCACTATGAATCAGAACTGACTGATGGTAGTGGGTTTTGGATTTAATGGAAATAAGACAAATGTACTATTGAGATACTTGGTCTTCAGCCACTCATTGGTTCCAGAGACATGTCTAAACACATACTGTTTGGAATAAATCTGCATGTATGAACTGAAACCTTATGTACATCAGGACATCTTGGTAGTGTAATAATAAAGCACCTACGAACCAAGAGGTCACTGGTTCAAACCCAGCAGAAACTCTTGGAAAGAAGTTACCTAGTCCTGGCAGTTCTACTGTGTGCAATAGGGCTATGAGTAAGAATCAACTCAATGGCAATAGACAGCAGCAACATGTATTTCCATAGATAAGAAATAGCGTGATGATAGTGACATAGATAGTGTCCTAGAAAGATATGAATTTTGCTGTTCAATTGAGACACTGCTATCAGTATTTTTATTTAAAAAATTGATCTAAAACAGCAATTCTCAAACTTTCTAATCCCAAGATTCTCTGAACTAATAAAAATTGCTGAGAATCCCAAAAAGCTTTTGTTTATGTGGGATAATTACCATAGTGGATATTAAACCTAGCAATTGCAATATATATAAAACATATATGTATGCTTTAATTTTAAAATAACAAATGTATATAAATATATAATGTAATACACACTGTTAGAAACAGCAAAACAATGAGAAAAAGACACTCTTTTCCATTGTTTTGCAAATGGGCTTAAAATCTGGCTTAATAGAAGATCGTTAGCTGAATTCTCATATCTGTTGCTGCATTCAATCTGTTGTTTTGATTGAAGTTATAAAGAATTTTTGGCCTCTTGCTGAGAGTAAAAGGCAGGATCTCAGAGACACCCTCTAACACTTTCTTGAGGGCCTGTGAGGTTATTCAGACAACAGTTTGAGAACTGCTGTCCTACGCAAGGGAGAAAATCAGAACAAAACCTCATCTGAGTGCAGACATGCTTCAGAAATTGTTACAAATCTTTAGAATGCCTCAAATAAAAATTAGGATAACTGATTGAGCACCATGTGCTTATTATGTTGGACTTACTGAGTTTTGAAGAAAAGTCTACCATACACATTCACTTATCTGTGAGATCGTCAAACATACTTCTTTAATCTTTCTCTCTATTTGATCATGGTTTGATAGCTAATCATGACTGATTGCAAAAAAAGAGAAAATAACATACTGTGAACTAGACAGTATTTAGTTTTGCTTTTGGCTTTTTAATGTTTATATTTTTAAAATTAAAAGACTTCTGTAACACTTATTCTGAGTTGTTCGTTGGTTGATGATATTCCCTGTAATTGAAAATATAATACAAGTCAAAAGTTGAAGGATGACAGTTTCAATACATGTCAGCAGTGAGTATGAACACTAAATTTGCTTGTGAAAGTCCAGCATTCTGTTTAGGAGGATGAAGCAAGCCTATGAATTCACGATACAACAAGTTGATCACTATGTCAAAAGCCAATCACAATTTGAAACTTGATCTTTCCTTTGGGCTTTATTATGACATCCAAACAATTCACAATCATATGCTTTGTAGATCTTAGTCAAAGCTGAAAGATGTTCGGTAAAGATGAGTTATGAGAAAAAAAACCTAAGTGACTGCAGGAGATTATCCTCCAACCCCCACTAGATCATGCTTGATGGAGATATAAATTATTGGTCGTTTTCCAAAACATCCTCTCACATGCACAGTCACCCACTCATGCAACCTTCTGCTCCACTGTCTTGAACAGCAATAAAAATTTCTTTTAGAAAAAAAGAATCTTAGGTGATACACTTTAAACTTTGGGCAGTACACTTGATAAGCATTTCAAAAGAACACTCCTTGTCATTGTCAAACTTATTTACATGAATAAAAAACCCTGTCACCAGAATAAGCATGATCATATTTGACCTTCTCTCTCTCTCCTCTTCCAAGTTCCCCAGAAAGGTGAATAATGTTGACTATATATTTATGTTGACTGGAAGAGGGCTGTTTTTGAATTTTTATTAAAAAAGATAAAATTTAGTAACATCTCCTAAACACAATTTTGTAACAGAGTCTATAGATCTTTGCAAACAAACAGATGCGATGGGAGGGAGAGTGTTGGGTGTTTAGAGAGGAGTATCTGGTTTGGGTTGTTTTTTGTTTCCAACTGAGCTGACGCTTCACATTTTATTTACCTGTATCTGTTTCTTTCTTTGTATCATCAGAAATGCAAACAACTCAGGTATGCAGATTTTTCAAGACTGCTAAATGGGGGTTCTTAATTTATTATGTCTCCAGGAAAAATATTTCTCAGCAGGTTTGAATAATATGTAAAACCTGTTCTGCCCATGATCCAGTATTTCTGAGTTTTTAAAAATAACAGCAGTGATAATAACAAAGGGAAGACTCAAAGCATATTTGTTTGCCATAAAGTTTAAGCATTTGATCTATAGCCTGCAGGATGATCTTCATTACACCTGAGAATGCATAGCAACATTCACTATCTAAAATACGTGTTAGTGACAGAGACAAATGTTTCTAGAAATGACAGTCAAGGTGACATCATTTACAAAGGAGTGTTGGTTTTTTAAGTGCAATCTGCCTCATAGGCATTAAATTTCTCTGGATAAATTAGAAGTTCCAAAGATTAAGAATATTAAATTATTTGGCTATTCTGAGATCAATGTCTGTGACCTCATTTAGTTTCTTTGGACTTTAATATAAAGGTAAATATCAACTGAGATGTGTGACCTTTGTTAATACTATGAAATTCAACAAGTACATTGTGGTCTGTGGAATAAAGATACTTTCAAATTCATTAATGTTGCTTTTCAAACTTAGGTAAGGCTGTCAGATAAAAAGATACACCGATGTCCAATTAAATTCAAATTTTTAAAAAATGTTAGTATAAATAAATTCCAGATATGCATGTACCGTTTTTTTTTTATTTTCTAAATTTAAAAACTACTTGGTGAAACTGAAGTTGAGAGTTAGACATTTTACCAAAAGACACCCACATTTTGGACCCCTGTTTTTAAAATGCCAAACCAGTCTGGTTTTCACTATATTATCACTGACTCGGGATTTGTGAACTTCTATTATTTTTGATCCTATGAAGAAAACAAATAAGTGGGGGAAAGAAGGTAGTGGTGGTTATGTGTGTGTGTGTGGGGGGGGGGGTGTTAAATAGTACAAGTTAGTTTAAATGATATGGTTGTTAAAGTTTTATCTCAATACAGCAGACTTTGTTCACTGGGAACAGATTAGGAGACAGTAGAGAAAATAGCAGTTTTCTGGGGGCCAGGGAAATCCTACAGAACAAGCAAAAGCTGTATATCCCATATTAAAATCATACAGCCACTCATTGCTAATGTTTGGCACCTGACTTTACTTATGCTGGTCATAAACTACATGTCTCAGAAGCATCGTTCTCCCTAGTGCTGTGGTTAAGCATCTTTGGTTCAATGGCAGCCTTACGGCTCTAAGCAGATTTCTGGATACTCCTAGGATAAATATGTTACAGAGAAGAAAGTATAAGTCTTTAGTTTTATCCACCTCGCCTAAGTGTTTGGCACTACATCTGCCCCACCTCCACCCTCCAAAAGTAAAAATACATAAACTAGTACAGAAACTAAAAAGAGATTCTAATGTTCTTTTAAAGGTCCTCATTTCATGCTTAAAATGTGTAGTTCTGTATAATTACAATTAACTTGAATTACATAGTATTTGTGGACTAGGTTTACTGACCTAATAGAGATTAGTAGATTCCACAAGACTATTGCCCTTTGTGTTAGGCTGGGTAGACTAGAGAAACAAATTCATGGAGACACTGATGTGTATAAGAAAGAGCTTTATGGAGTGAATAATTGTACATTAAGAAAACATCCCAGCCCAGTCCAGATCAAGTCCTTACGTCCTATATTAGCCCATATGTCTGATACCAGTCTACAAAGTCCTCTTCTGACTCATGAAACACATGCAATGATGCCTAGTGCAGGAAGATCACAGCCAGTGGGTGGGAAGTCTTGTGGATCCAGTGTTATTGTAAGCATCTCAATGCTGGAAGAGGTTCTCCACTTGGCTCCTCCAGATCAGGGCCTAGTGAAGTTCCATGCACCTTTTCAGCTGCAATGTCTCCCAGGGAGTGAGTCTGTGTCCCGCCTCCACAGAGCTATTTATCTCCTTAGCGTCTCCAAATGAGATCATAAAGCTATGACCTGATTGACAGGCTAAACTCCATCCCTTCATTCTTAACCCTCTCAAATTGACAACAGATTATATAACTACCACACCCTCAGACATCTTTCAGGCCCGAAACTGAATTCATCTCATGGCTCAACTATAGTCAAACAATAGACTTTGAAGGTGAAAAGTCATTCCAGGAAGATGCTCACGCCTTAGAACAACCAACCATACAATATCAAAAAAGCAGCATTTGCCAAGAGATAAATCTAGCAAATGGAAAGTATAAACCCAGGGAGGGAGTGGGAAGAGTACTGTTACATTTTTGAGCTTGAAGTCAATGTCACAAAATAAAGTGTGTATGAATAACTGAATGGAAAACTATTTTTCTCTGTAAACATTTACCCGAATTACAATAAGCAAGTTTAAAAATCAGTAAATAGGGAAATGTTAAACTTTCCCTTGGAACTTTATTAAATATATTTCAACAAAATGTAGTGTGCAAACATCTGGAGATAGAAACCAAGATGGAACAACATGCTCAGCATTTCTTGAACTGACAGAAGTGAACAAAAATCCAAGCCTGATTTGCACTGTTTCAGGATTGTATGGGCAAGACATTGAACAATGCAGCACCATCAAAAGGAGGTAGAAGTAAAACCCAAGACCAGAATGACATCGACCTCATTCAAACTTCTCAAGGTGTAGCTAGCCTACGACAAAGACCTGGAAGTACTGAAGGAAGGAGTCTGACCTGCACCGAAGGCATTGGCAGAAAGCAAGGTTCAAGATATTAAAAAAAAAACAAAAAACGATCAAAATCTTTCAACAAACTAATGCAGCACTGCAGAATTGATTGGTCCATATTATGAAATTTAGACCCCATTTACAACAGACTTAACCGCCCACACGGGTACCTGTCTCACAATTGTTGCCATATTTGAGTTTTTTGTTGCAGTCACTGTGTCAATCCAACTTCTCTTCATCGTTTCCACTAACTCTCTATTTGCAGGACCTACTAGTCTTCATGCTGGACCCACCGGTGCAGCCCCAGTGTCAATTCATCTCCTGCAGCGCTGTCCTCTCCTTAGCTGCTGCCCCTCTATCCAACTTCATGTCCTTCTCCAGGCTCTGGCCTCTCCTGACAACCTGTCTAAAACATGTAAGACATCCAACTCACATCCTTGCCCCTAAGGAGCACTTGGACTGTACTTATTTCACGATAGATTTTTTGGTCTTTTTTTTAAGCACATGGCACCTTCAATATCCTTCTCCAGCATCAAAGTTCAAATCCATCTGTTCTTCATTGGTCTTTTTAATTCAATGGCTAACTTTCCTGGCTGACTGATTCCAAGACAGATTTGTCCCTTCCTCTGGCAGTTTGTGGTACTTTCAATAAACTTGATCAACACCACAATCAATCTATCAAGTTGTGATCTTCCCTATTTATTGTCCAGCTCTCAGAGGTACTATGCGGTTATTAACGCTACGGCTTTTGTTGAATGCACTTTTTTGCTCTGTAACACTTCAAAGGTAGGTACAGTGCAGGAAATGTGCCCAATGGAGTGTCATCTGATTGCATCTATGACGCAGAGCTGATTTGATGCACTTAAAAACAGAAACATTTTTACTTGAGTTTAGAAAGGAGAAGGCTGTGTACTGTGGGTGTGGGGGGGGTGGTGACAGATGCAGGAGAATTCTCTCTGAATAAAGATGATTAACCTTCACCTTGCTCCAGTGAAAGCATTATTTTCCTGGTACTTCTGACATAATATCTTCTCCCATACAAATAGTTATCATAGTTGAATTTCTTTTAACAGCTTAAGTTCTCAACTCATGCATGATTGAGACAATATTGTGATGCCATCCCTTTCACCACAACTACTGGCATTTTTCCTGTTTGTTTCCTTTTTCAGGAAAAAAACAGAACCTGTAAAGACTTATACTAAATCTACCCATTATTTGTATCACGTGAGGTTCCATGATAAACAAGTTCAGTCGAATTCAGATTGAGTAATTTTTATTCCTGAATGTATTGTTCTGTTAAAACAAAAGCCACATAAGTCTGGAAGGCAAAAGAAATGACCAGAAAGCAAGTGGTAATCTTTAGCTAATGAAGAAAATGAGCTGAGTAGCTCTGCTCAGTGACACAAGTGTCTTAACTGAGAAATGGGTGAGAATCAGTTATGGGATTTGGGCCCATGTAATTGGCACCCTTATTTTCCTGCCAGGGGCCTGCCTGGGTCATTCCTCATACCCGGTTCATTCCTCTGCATATGCCTGATGCTAATATGGCAATTTCTGGGAATGTCTTCGCATTCTGTATTTGAACATCTTGACAACTGCTTCCCAATGCAGTTTGTTTTCCTGATATTTTGAACTTGGGTCTGCCTTTGTGAAGTCATTGCTTTGAAGATGAAACTCTTGCAATTACTGGCTCTATAGGTAAAACCAAGCAGAGTCTTAGAGGATAGGTGCTCTCAGGTAGCTCTATTTCAGCATAGCCCAGGTTACTCTGCCTACTCAAACGTATTTAGAGTTATTGGTTTCGTGCCGTTGCTCCATTTTCAACAAAAAGTCACAATTTTCTCAAAGAGCAATTAAAAGTACCAGTTAATCACCAAGGCTTATCAGTGTTCATTTTATTGCCATATGTGCCAGATATATTTATGGAGATGACAATTATTTATCTCAGGATGCATATTTGTGTTCAAGGAGCAATCCATAAGAGGGATAAGGTCAGAGTAGACTCTAATATGCAGTGGCAGCTACACATCTGCACACATAGAGTTAAGGCACTAGAAATAAAAATTAAATGTTGGCACATGCACTCGATTCTTAAAGTTCAATATCTTATTTTAAGTTTTTAAAAGACTTTACTACCAATTACTTTTCTACACAATTATAACGCTTGGGTTTTTTCCCTTGACTTTGAAATCTTAAATTCAAAGTGTGTTAATTCCCTATTACTTTTTTACTTTAAACGTGTCAAGCAAGATATTGGTAGGAGATAGATAAATTATTAAAAATATGTGCTATGTAACGAAGAGAACATAGGAACATATGGTGGCATGCAGGGATCGATAAAGTATGTAGACTATTTCCTACAGCCAATATACTCATGGACTCAGACAAGACTGATTGATTTTTAACTGGAAAGTAATGATTTTTTGAGCTTCTCAATCATTTGTCTAACTATTCTTGCTTGATATTTGTCATCTAGAAGCAGAAGACCTGATTGAATGCATATTTCTGAAAGCTCTCAAAATTACTAAAGTCCAATTGTCAGCCCATACATCATCTGAAGTTTTCATATTATGTGACTTTGAGACATCCATGCTACTAATTGCAGATTTCCTTCCAAAGCTTTTTTTTTCCAATTTGCTTTTTAAATCATTTTATTGGGGCTCATACAACTTTTATCACAATCCACACACACATACATCAATTGTGTAAAGCACACTTATACATTCATTGCCCTCATCATTCTCAAAACTCGCTTTCCACTTGGGTTCCTGTAATCAGCTCCTCATTTTCCAATTTCCCCTCCCCCTCACTCCCTGCTCCCCACTCCCTCATGAACCCTTGATAATTTAGAAATTATTATTTTATCTTATCTTACACTTCCCGGCATCTCCCTTCACACACTTTTCTGTTGCCCATCCCCCAGGGAGGAGTTTATATGTACATCCTTGTGATTGGTTCCCCCTTTCTACCCCCTCATCCCCCTGGTATCATCACTCTCACCACTAGTCCTGAGGGGTTCGCCTGTACTGGGTTCCGGTTGTGTCCAGTTCCCATCGGTACCACTGTGCATCCTCTGGTCTAACCAGATTTGCAAGGTATAATTAGGATCATGAGAGTTGGGGGAAGGGAGTGTTTAAGAACCAGAGGAAGGTTGTGAGTTTCATTATTGTTACACTGAACCCTCAGTGACTCATCTCCTCCCCACTACCCCTCTGCAAGGTATGTCCAGTTGTCTACAGATGGGCATTGGGTCCCCATCACGTGCTTCCCCTAATTCACGATGATATGATTTTTTTTTCCCTCCTCCTTTGGTACTTGAAACCTGATCCCCTCACCCCTTCATGATCACACATGTTGGTGTGCTGCTTCCATGTGGGCTTTTTTGCTCCTGGAGTAGATGGCTGCTTGTTTACTTTCAAGCCTTTAAGACCCCAGATGCTATAGCTCTCGATAGCCAGGCACCATCAGCTTTCTTCACCACACTTACATATGCACACATTCATCTTCAGCATTTATGTGGGGAAGGTGATCACACAATGATGGTTTTTGCTCTTTGGTGTCTGCTACCTGATACCTTCAACACCTCATGATCACACCGGCTTGTGTGCTTCTTTTCTGTGGGCTTTGTTGCTTCCAAACTAGATGGCCGATTGTTTGCCTTCAAGCCTTTAAGACCCCAGACACTATATCTTTTGATAGCTGGGCACCATCAGTTTTCTTCACCACGTTTGCTTATGCACACGTTTGTCTTCAGCGATTATATTGGGAAGGTGGGTATCACGGAATGACTGTTTAGCTGAGAAAGGTGATCTTGTATTAAGGGAATGCGCATGAGGAGGCCCAATGTCCACCTGTTACCCTACTATTAAACCTATAAATATATGCACATAGGTCTATTTCCCCCATAATAATAAATATATTTACATTTGTACTTGCGTGTATTGAGGCCTCTATGTATGCCCTTTGCCTCCTACGCCTTTCCTTCATTTCCTTATGCTTTCCTCCCGTCCCACTACCATGTTCAGCCTTCATTCTGGTTTCAGTAATTTCTCTCAGTTATCTTGCCCTTGGTTACACCCTACCAGTCCTCCCATCCCCTCCCTGCCACTGGTTTTGAACCACTTGTTCCCTTGTCCCTGATATGGCCAACATCTCCTCCCTTCCCTTACCTCCCACAATCATGTCCCTCTGGGACCGCTGGTCCCCTCATTTTCTTCTCACTTTGTTTGTCCAGCCTATCTTATCTAGGCGGACCTGCAGAGATAATATGTGCATAAAATTGTGGATGGCATCAACAGCATCAAACAAAGTGGCACATAATAACATGGCGATGATGGCAGCAACAGCAACAAGTTAACCAACCAAAAAAACCCACTGACATACAAAATTTAAAGGAAGATTTAAAAAAAAGAAAGAATCAAAACGTAACAGATACGAAGCTGATGCCTGGAACTCCAAGGAGATTGGTGAGTGGGGAGAATTGGGGTGGAGTAGGGTTATCAAGTCTTCTTTTATTAAATTGGCATTCTATGATGCTCACCCTCCCAACACAACTGCTGAAGCCAACGCAGGTAAACAAGTAAATATGGTGAAGAAAGCTGATGGTGCCCGGCTGTCAGAAGAGATAGATAGTGTCTGGGGTCTTAAAGGTTTGAAGGTGAACAAGCGGCCATCTAGCTCGGAAGCAACAAAGCCCACATGGAAGAAGCACACCAGCCTGTGTGATCACGAGGTGCCAAAGGGATCAGGTATAAGGCATCATCAAAAAAAAAAAAATCTTACCATAGTGAATGAAGGGGTCAGTGCAGAGTGGAGACCCAAAGCCCATTTGTCAGCCATTGGAGATCCCCTCACAGAGGGGTCTAGGGGAGGAGATGAGTCAGTCAGGGTGCGATGTAGCACTGTTGAAGAATACAGCTTTCCTCCAGATCCTAAATGCTTCCTCCTCCCCCCCCCCCCACTTCCATGATCCGAATTCTACCTTGCAAGTCTGGATAGACTAGAGGATGCACACTGGTACAGATAGGAACTGGAAACACAGGGAATCCAGGGTGGATGATACCCTCAGGACCAGGGATGTGAGAGGCGATACTGGGAGAGTAGAGGTTAAGTGGGCTGGAAAGGGGGAACCAATTACAAGGATCTACATGTGACCTCATCCCTGGGGGACAGACAACAGAAAAGGGGGTGAAGGGAGACGCCGGACAGGGCAAGATATGACAAAATAATAATCTATAAAAATTATCAAGGGCTCTTGAGGGAGAGGGGAGCGGGGAGGGAGGGGGAAAAAAGAGGACCTGATGCAATGGGCTTAAGTGGAGAGCAAATACTTTGAAAATGATTAGGGCAAAGAATGTACAGATGTGCTTTATACAACTGATGTATGTATATGTACGGATTGTGATAAGAGTTGTATGAGCCCCTAATAAAATGTTTTTTTTTTTTAATCTGCCTCTTCAATTCCCAAGACCACTTAGAGCATCTCTCGGACCCAGAGGTGGACCCCACCTGATCACCAGGGCTCCACGGCCACTCCTGGTCTCTGGTGTGGTGCTCAGGGCGCTGGCTCTGCCGGGACCGGTGCCACAGGGAAGCCAGGTACATGGCGGAGGCTGCTCCCACCTAGGCGTTCCGCAAAAAACCGCCAGTCAGTAAACCCACCCCGCCTCAGGGTGTCCGGTTCCATGTGTGCTCCAGCCGGCATGCCCCACCCCCTGCAGATTCGGGACCCACCAGGGCACCCCTCGCGGTCCAGCAAGCCAGACCCTCTCCCTTTTCCTGGGAGGCGCATGTCCAGTGCCACAGCCTGGTTGAAGGAGAGACTGCGGTCTAGCCTCTGTGCTCCACGCGAACCACCAGTAGAGCTGCCTCATGTTCAGAGGTCTCAGCCCAGAGGTGCACGCCCTACATGGCTGTCCTTGAAGATCCGCCAGCCAGCCTCCTCCCTGTGCCTCCCCCACCCCTATTCCCAGCCCCATACACGCGCACACCCGTGCATAGTAACCCACGAACGCAGAGGTTCCCATCTTGCCACACTACTTGAGGCCTGCCAGGCAGAGGACCCAAGTCTGGCAGAGGTTTTCGCAGCTGTGGCATAGGAATCTGCACACCAGTCTCGGCCCACTCCCACCTGCCTGCCTGAGGGAAGTGCCCATAGCCAGAAATAGAGCAACCAATCACCAACCCATCCCCTAAATCTGCTCCCCTGCACTGGGGCCAACACTGTCTATCAGACCTCAGCGTGCACAGGTGCAAACAGCACTTAAGGGGAACTGAAGGTGACTGCAGCACAAACCATAGGCTAAGGTGAGAGGGAATCCCCAGCAGAACAAAGGTGAAACACAACCCTGCAAGACAGTGGGCTAAAAGTAACCAGCTGAAACACCACCTTCCCAAAGAGCCCAGGGCTCTGAGATACCTAGGAAAAATGGCACCAATTTCCAACAAATCGAACAGAAAACAGAAGGTTGCTTCCACAGTTTCAACAAGAGAAACAAAATCCAGTGCCAGAGGACCACCTGGACCTAAGAGCAGTCATAGAAAAGGCAGATGTTGGCCTCCCACAGAAAGACATCTTCAGAATGCTGCTTCTAGCCATACAGGACATGAGGGAAGCATTACAGAAAAAGGATGAAATGATGGAGGAAATAAAATCACTGCACCAAAGGGAAATACAGGAGCTAAAGGGCGCGATAACAAAAACTAATAGCAAACTCACGGACATCGCCTGGAGAATGGAGGAGGCAGAGCACCGCACCAGTGACCTAGAGGATTCTCAAGCATAATTTAATAAACGTGAGAAAAAGTCTGACAAGTCCATCAGAGATGCTGAAGAAAACCTCAGAGCTATGTCTGATGCTATGAGAAGGAACAACATCAGAATTATCGGCCTGCCGGAGGAATGCACATCAAGGAAACCAGCATCCAAAATAGTGATGGAATGCTTGGAGGAAGACTTTGCTAACTTAATGAATGAAAACCAGGCAACTATCCAGGAGGCTGAAAGAATGGCAGCTAGAATAAGTCCCCAGAAGAAGTCACCAAGACAGTTGTTAAACTATCCAACTTTGAGGAAAAGGAGAATATTATGAGGGCAGTTAGGGAAAAACAGGCAACCACATAAAAAGGCAAGCAGACAAGAATATGCTCAGACCTGTCAGCAGACACTATGAAGAAGAGGAGACAGTGGAGAAGCATATTCTGAAAATTGCAGGAATATAACGCAAACCCGAGAATACTCTATCCGGCCAAATTGTCTATCAAAATTGAAGGAGAAGTGAAAGTCTTCCCGGACAAGGAAAGCCTCAAAGAATATGCTAAAAGGAACCCAGCACTACAAAAGATCCTCATTGACCCAGTATGGAGACCATCACACAGAACAACTCCACCCAGAGACCATCAAAGGGAAGCAGCCCCCAAGATAGAACTGGCTCAACGATGGAGAGGAGGCAAGAATGAACCACAAACACACATATGCACAACCCACAGAAAAGAAAGGGAGGTAGGAAAATACCCAAAACAAGAGAGATAAAATGACATCACAGGGTCCACAGATAGATGTAATAACCCTTAATATTAATGGTTTGAACTCCAGCCTTAAGAGAAAGAGGCTAATAGACTGTCTTGGGAAACACAAACCTTTGATCTGCTGCCTACAGTAGACACAGCTCAACATTACAGATAAAAGCAGGCTGAGAAACAAGGGATGGGAACAAATCAGGCAAACTCTAATTCAAAAAAAGCAGGGGTTACAATCCTAATCTCAGATAAAATTGACATCAAAGTGCAAACCATAAAAAAAGATAAGGATGGACACTATATAATGCACAAGGGAGCATTGTGTAAAGAACCAATAAGCATTCTAAACATTTACTTGTCAAACAAGCATCCAGCAGAATATGTCAAGCAAACGTTGCAAAGGATGAAGAAAGAAATCACAGTCTCAATAATTATAGTAGGTGACTTCAATACACCGCTCTCTGAAAAGATAGATCACTCGGAAAGTAACTCAACAAGGAGATTAAGATCTAAACACTACAATTAGACAATTTGACCTAATAGATATCTACAAAGTTCTCCACCCAAACAAAAAAAAGAATTCACATTCTATTCAAGTCTACATGGTACATTTAAGAAAATAGACCATTCGTGTCCTGGCGGAGTCGCCAAAAAAAAAAATAGACCACATGCTAAGGCATAAATCGAATCTACATAAATTCAAGCACATGGATATCATACAGACCTCTCTCTCTGACAACTGTGCCATAAGATTGGGGAAAAAAACAAAAAGATAAAGAAACAAGGGCAAACCATTGGAGAATGAATAACTCTCTATTGTAAAAGAAGCATGTACTGGCTCAGATCAGAGATGAAATTAGGAAATTTCTAGAAACCAACGAGAATGAAAACACGACATACCAGCAAAGGCAGTCATGTGACACAGCAAAGGCAGTCATCATAGGAAGTTTCATAGCATTACATGCACACCTAAAGAACGTGGAGAGGCTTATGATTGACACACTGGCACAAAATTTACAGCAACTAGAGTGGAGTCAGAAAGAAAATCCAACTAAAAGAAAAAGAATAGAAACAATAAGAATTAGATCTGCGATTCAGGAAAGAGAAAATAAGAAAATTATGGAAAAAATCAATGCTGCTAAAAGTTGGTTTTTCGAATGGATAAACCGAATCAACAAACCTCTCACAAATTTGACCAAAGAAAGGAAGGAACACATCTCAATAGCAAGGATGAGGGATGAAAGAGGGACTATTACAACGGACCATAGAGAAATCAAAAGGATAATTACACAATACTACGAAGGACTGTACTCCAGTGAATTAAAAAACTTGGAAGACATGGATGAATTCTTGGAAAAATAATCTCTCCCTAGATTATCCCCAGTGGCCATCAAGAACCTCAACATACCCATATCAATAGAAGAAATAGACAAGGCTATCAAAAAATTACGAACCAAGAAGGCACCGGGACCAGAAGTATTCACTGGTGAATTCTATCAAGCATTCAGGGAAGAACTGACACCAATCCTACACAAACTCTTCCATATCATAGAAAAATATGGCAAACTTCCAAATTCCTTCTATGAAGCTAGTATAACTCTAATACCTAAACCGGACAAGGATCCCACAAGAATTGAGAACTACAGACCAATTTCCCTAATGAATATTGATGCAAAAATCCTTAACAAAATACTAGCCAAGAGAATACAAAAATATATAAAACAAATAATACACCATGACCAGGTGGGATTCATACCATGGATGCAGGGATGGATCAATATACTAAAGACAATTAGTATTATCCGTAACACTGAAATGAAGAAATATAAAAAACACATAATAAGAATATCAATAGATGCAGAAAAAGCATTAGACAACATCCAACACCAATTCATGTTTAAGACACTCAAGAAGATAGGAATGGAAGGAAAATTCCTCAATATAATACACGTTATATATGAAAAACCAACAGCTAATGTGGTAGTCAATGGAGAAAAGACGAGATCAATTCTTCTGCAAAATGGGACTAGACAAGGATGTCCCCTGTCCCCACTCCTATATAACATCATGCTGGAGGTCTTAGCTGACAATATAATGAAAATAAAGGACATCAAAGGTATTCATCTGGGGAAGGAAGAAGTGAAACTATCGTTATTCACAGATGATATGATTTTATATATGGAAAATCCTAAAAGTTCCACAAGAGGAGTACTGGAAGCAATAGAGGAATATGGCAGAGTAACAGGTTACAAGCTCAACAAACAGAAGTCTATTGCAGTCCTGTATATAGCGTACAAGGACACAGAAGAGGAGATCAAAAGGGGTACCCTTCACAATAACCAAACACGAATTGAAATATCTAGGGATATACCTGACTCAAAAAACAAAGGATCTGTATGAGGAAAACTACAAAATACTATTAAAAGAAACCAAGGATGACCTCATCAAATGGAAGGAGATCCCATGCTCTTGGATCGGCAGACTTAACATTGTAAAGATGTCATTTCCACACAAGACACATAAGTTCAATGCTATCCTGGTCCAAATTCCAGCATCTTTCTTCAAAGAGTTGGAAAAACAGATTACCAACTTCATATGGAGAGGGAAGAAACCGAGAATTAGCAGAGAACTCCTCAACAAGAAGGACCAAGTCGGAGGGCTTGCTTTACCCAACTTTAGCACCTACTACACAGCCACAGTGGTCAAAACATCGTGGTACTGGTATAATGATAGATATTCAGACAAATGGAAAAGGATTGAAAACCCAGAAATGAAATCATCAGCATACAGACAACTGATCTTTGAAAACGGGCCCAAAAGTATCAAATGGGAAGCGGATGCCCTCTTCAATTCATGGTGCTGGACAAAATGGATATGTAGCTGCAGAAAAATGAAGCAAGACCTTTACCTCACTACATGCACAAGAATAAACTCAAGGTGGATCACAGACCTTGAGGTAAAACCCCAAACTATTAGGGCCATCAATGAGGGAATTGGGACAAACCTGAGAACCTTGGCACAGGGATTACATAGGCTAGCAGAAATCGGGAAGGACCCCAACATGGAGGAGGCACAAACTGACCAATGGGACATACTAAAAATAAAACACTTGTGTACATCAAAAGAATTCACCAAGAGAGTAATAAGAGATACTACAGAACGGGAAAACATCTTTAGCAATGACACATCAGACAAAGGCCTTATTACTAAAATCTACAATACACTGCTAAACTACAACAAGCAAAAAACCAATTGTCCACTCAGGAGGTGGGCAAAGGACCTGAGCTGGAGTTTCTCAAGGACAGAAATCCAATGGCCAATAAATATATGAGAAAATGTTCCAGATCTCTAGCCATAAGAGAAATGCAAATTACCACCTAACACCCTCAAAGATAGCCCAATTAAAAAATCAGAAAGTAACAAGGATTAGAGGGGATGTGGAGAGATAGGAACTCTTGCCCACTGCTGGTGGACCTGTAGGTATGTACAACCATTATGGAAATTGATTTGGCGATATCTAAAACAGTTGGAAACTGAACTACCTTATGATCCAGCAATCCCCCTACTGGGCATATACCCAGAAGAGACAAAAAACAAACCACGGCCAGACATTTATGTCCCAATATTCATCGCAGCAAAGTTCACAATTACAAGAAGTTGGAAACAGCCCAAATTCCCATCAACAGATGAATGGATTAAAAAACTGTGGTACATACACACAATGGAGTATTACGCATGCCTAAAAAGCAATGATGAACGCACGAAGCACATCGCTGCATGGGAAGAAGAGGAAGAAATTATGTTAAGTGAAGTAAGCCAAGCACAAAAGGACAAATACTACATGACTCCCTTGAGGTAAGCTTTAAAAAAAAATTCAAAAGGGGCATAGGGGAGAAGATGCTGTATACATATGTCCCTGGGGTGAGGCCCAGGTAATATGGCAGGGGCCAGACTAAACTCAGGGATACATATGGTAGCCCATTAAAAGGGAGGATGGAAGAAGGTATGGGTAGCCGGGGGAACAGGGCACTAACCCACACAGGGGGAGGGTGTCGACTGTGTTTCCACAGGGAAAGAGAGACCAGACTTCAACCCGGAGCTCCAAGAGAAGAACGCAACACAGTGTCATGAAGCAGGGAACCGATAGAAAGGCTTGAGGGGCCAGCCCCATTACCAACTAAGTGGACAGCACCACCCTCCCCCCAAGAAGAATTCACTTCAGAGGACAGCACTGATGCTACAGCTCAAGGAGAGGGGAAGAGGGACTGGTCTGGTCAGAGCACACAGGAGCCAAAGAGGGGCCATAGGGGGGAAAAAAGAGAAAAAAGTGAAGCACATCCTGGCTCACCAAGCCCTGAGGACAATGTTCCTGCTCAGAACAGCAATGCATAGAGATGACCACAGGGCTGGCCCCAAGGCACCATTGGGAATTGTGCCCTGAAGAAAGTTGATGGTGCCCAGTTGTCAAAATATATAGAATCTGGGGTCCCATAGGCTGGAAGATAAGCAAGGGGCCAACTAACTGAAAAACAACAAAGCCCAAATGGAAAATGCACACCAGCCTGTGAGATAACAAGGCATCAAAGGGATCAGGTATCAGGCATCAAGGACAAAAAAAAAACAAACCATAACATTGTGAATGAGGGGGAGTGCAGAGTGGGGACCCAGGTCCCATCTGGGGGAAATTGGACATCCCCTTGCAGAAGGACTGTGGGGAGGTGACGAATTAGTCAGAGTACAGTGTAGCAACGATGAAACATACAATTTTCCTCCAGTTCTTGAATGCTTCCTCTCCACCCCACTATCATGATCCCAATTCTACCTTACTTAATTGCTGGACCAGGAGATGTACACTGGCATGGATAGGAACTGGAAATTCGGGGGATTCAGAACAGATGAGCCCCTCAGGAACAGTGGTGAGAGTGGCGATATCCAGAAGGTGGAGGGAAGGTGAGGGAGAAAGGGGAAACAGATGATAAAGTCTACATGTAACCTCCTCCCTGGAGGATGGACAGCAGAGAACTGGGTGAGGAAGACATTGGATGGTGTAAGGTATGATAAAATAATAATTTTTTCTAAATTATCAAGGGTTCACGGGGAGGAGGTAGTGGAGAGGGAGGGGAAAATGAGGAGCTGATACCAAGGGTTCAAGTAGAAAGCAGGTGTTTTGAGAATGATGATGGCAACATATGTAAGAATGTGCTGGACACAAATGATGTATGTACAGATTGTAAAAAGAGTTGTATGAGCCCCTAATAAAATGATTTAAAAAAAAAACAGAAAGAAAAAAGAGAAAAGCCTGTTTAATAGTTCAAGGTCTATTTGTTGACTTTTAGGAGTGTTTTCCAGACGAATCAGATGGGATGCCACGTCCTGGCCCCAAGTCCATCCTTTATACTCCCTTGGGACCTCCTTGCTCTTCCTCCCCACACCGCTCAATTGTACGCCCCCAGTGTTTTGCCTCAGTGTGGTGGGGTCAGCTCAGTTGCACATCCAATACTGTGTATCTGGTGCTGTCCCATGTAGGGCCCTGGGTCACTGCAGGATGTCACATATCGCAGTGTGGCCGGCTATATGGCCCTCTCTGTCCACTGGGCTATCGTCCTCTGAGCTCAGTGGGCCCAGGTGTGTTCCGCTCCGTTCTCCCTCCTTCCTTCGCTCCAGCTTCCTACTGGGTTTGGTAGGTCAGTTCCTTTCCCACACCAGATGATCTATTTTCATTTTCTGTGGCACTCCCTTCCATGGTGGGGGTAGGGCTGATTCTAGTTAGGGCTGGCGTATAGTCCAGTCTTTTAGTGGATTCCTCCGTACGTTACCTTGCCCTCCTGGTTTGCTGTGTCATGGTGGGGTCTGTATGTACATTCCAGTTCTGTGGGGACACAACCAATACTCTCCCCCTAGGTGGGTTAGTGCCCTGTTGCCCCCATGCCGTCCACTCAGATTCTCCCCTCCCAGCTTCTCCCTCCACCTGCCCGCCTTAGAGCTAAAGTGCATTCTCTTTAGTGAAAATCTCCTGTGACTGAGTCTGCCATTTACAGGCTGAGTCATATCATCAACCACGCTGTAGAAGGAGCTAAAATTCTGTTAGAAGCCTAACCAAATTATGGTTGACTAAAGCACCTGTCATTGATACCCCAATTATTTATATTAGTTTTATAATTGTGACCTCCATGGCATTGTCCTTTTGTTTGTTACTTATTTGAATAAAATGATCCTTTGTTTGAATTGCTTCCTAATTTTTCTCTTCTTCATATTTTTCCTGAAATCTTTCCCAGTATAATACAATATGATGTCATTATTTATCTCAGGAAGCGTATCTGTGGAATATATTATATAATATATAATATTTCACTGATCCTCAATTCAGTCAACGTGCTGTGATACTACTATCTACTAGGCACTATTCTACTGGATCAAAGTTTGTAAATTAAAAAAACAAACAAGCAAACAAAATACAAGCCTAGTCCTTGCATTCAAGTTATTGTTATTTATGATTTAGCTATAACACACATTAGATAGACTGACCAGAGGTTATGCTGATTTTGTAAAGTGATAAAATCTTTAAGAAATGTGTAGATGTCTATAGAGCAATGGAAGACCTGGTTTAGGGCAAGACTTTCTCTTTGTGTTTACAATCCTGGAATTCCTTGGAAAACTCCATGGTTGGGCATCAACCGGCCCCTGTATCTAGAGGTTCCTAGTCTAGCAATTGGGTTCAAATGATGCCGTCTGCTCTGATGCTGCATCCTTCTTGGTAGTAGATCTTCATTTTAGTTCATGTCCATCCTTTTATCTCATAGCACAGGTCATACCCAAGAGAAACTCCCCTTAAACATAAAACTCACATCCTATTAAAGCTGATCAGAATGCAAACCTTGCATCACTTTATAATTGATTGGCTTATCACATCAAATTACATGAGAGATGATTACAGAGCTGAAAAATTACAATATTCCATGAAAGTCAATCCAGAGAGAACCATAGCTCAGTTAAGTTGACATATTTTCAGTGAACACAATTTAATGTACAACTAATTTTATTATTTTTTGCTTCTATAGAATGAGCCTTGACTTATGAAGACCACGAGGACAAAAAAAATGCTGTCTGGACTTGCTCCACCTTCATGATCAAAGACAAATAGAACCAAATAGAGTCATAATGTATATATTGGATGATTTTTGGAAATAGACTCCAGAACTTTCTGGAAGCTTGAATAGGACATTTTCATCATCATAGCAGCACACATGCATCCACTGTATGATCCGAAGTGGCATAAAGCAGAGGGTTTGGTATTGAATACAAGGTTTGAGAGCACATCAAAGGTAATATAGGCCAAATATAAAAAGAAAGAAAGAGAACATTGCCTGTTTGGGCCACAGTGACCGAAGCACAGCGCTATCTTGTTTGCTGTCGTTGGGTGCTATACACATCAGAATGAAACAGAGCCTCGTCTCGCCCCCTCACCACAGTCGTTCTTTTATTTGATCTGATTATTGACGTCACTGTGTTGGTGTATCTTATCATGGGTTTCCTGTTTTTTGGTTCCCCACTACTGTTCCAAGCATAAGAATGTCCCTCTTCAAGAATTGCTCTCTTCTAATAGCATGTCCAACATACATGAGGGAAGTCTCTCCATTTTTGCTTCTAAGGGCATTCTGGCTGTACTCCTTCCAAGACAGATTTGTTTGTTGTTTTCAGTCCATAGTACTTTGATTAGTCTTCTCCAGACCACGATTCAAATGCCTCAGTTCATCTTAGGTTTTTGTTATGCAATATCCAACTTTCACATGCATATGAGGTGATTGAAAATACCCTGCCTTGGGTTAGGGGCACTGTAGACGTCAGTGTAGCATCATTACTTTCAAAACTTTAAGGAGGTCTTGTGCAGCAAATTTATCCAATGAATTATGTCATTTGGTCTCTTGATCTCTTACTGCTTCCAAGGACACTGATTGTGGATGCAAATAAGACAAAATTGTTGACAACTTCAATTTCTTCGTATTTTATTATGAGGTTACTCAACGGTCCAATTTTGAGGATTAAGTTTTGTTTACATTGAATTGTAATTCATGTTGAAGGCTGAAATCCTTGATCTTCATCAGCAAGTGCACCAATTCTCTCTCTCAGCAAGCAGGGTTATATCATTTTCATTTTGAAGCAAAAATTTTCCTTTTGCCTTTCTATCTCAGTATATGACCTTGCTCCAGGGACCTCACTTAGAAATGTAATCATTTAAGAATTTGAATTTTCCCACTATTGAATTTTCCCATTATCTGTATAGTATTGTTATTGCCTTTGCCAATGTCTACTCGTAGTCTTCAATGGACCATAATATAGCACTAACTCTTATCTTTGCCTACATTTTTCCTTCTTCACCTACTTTAAACTATAAGACCCAGTTATACTTGTAAATCAACTATTTGATTATTTATGTGCTTTTGGGGAACAGAAATTAGATGTTCCTCCCCCTTGATCTTTATAAGAATTTACCTTATAATTTAATGACCCTTTCCCCCTCCATCTGATGAGTGAAGGCTAAGTTATTGAGCATGCAATATAATAGACTTTAAAAATAAAAATGAGAATAATGCTAATTTCTGGTAAACTTTTAACTGCTTTGACATAAGGAAGCACAGGACAAGACTATTTCAAGATCTGCACCTATACATGCATCTATTCTGTTTTTTGTATATATTCGCCAAGTGTTTTTCATGAAAAGAATTATATGGTATTTTTGAAATTCTGTCTTTTGATTGCTGTTCCAAGATTTGGAGACACTGGCCAGATATGTCATGTCTGAAGAGATAGCAGTTTCTGGAACACCGTCAGGAATGGGGGATTTGGGACAATACCAACAATTCCACTCCAGCGATAGGGGCTAAAGGCACAAAATGACCCAAGTCAATAGAGGATCCTCATCCAGAGAAAGTGCACAGTGTGAGAGAGGTTCACTTTTATTTCCTTGAAAGACATAATGGGGCTCAAGACCACTCTGCACATCTGCTGACTTCAGAGATCTGATATCGTTTGATGTTCTGTTTTTGTAAAAAATTATTTTGCTGAATTCTAAACAGAAGATTTACCATTCAGGAGAGTTGATTGCTTTGATGCCTATTTGAATAGACAGTAAAATTTATTTTAAAACCCAATATATTGTATCTCATGAGTTACTGAGCTAAGTCACAAAGTTGTGTTGTATCAGATTTTATTGCAGAATTTGCTTCTGATTTTTTAAATATGTGCCAGTCCCGATGCTCAAATTACTTTGTAAAATAATTTGTTGTGTAGGCATTATAATAGATATTCATCAATTTTCCATAAGCCTGAGAAAACAAATCAGAATGATTCTAGAATGGTTGTTGAATTTAAACCAATTGCTTCTTTGCTCAATAACTTAAATTACTACCAGCTAAATTCTTGTCCAGAGTTCGTAAAGATCACACCAGAAGAATTAAAAGAGGGATTTGGGGTTTGCAAGAAAAGGGTTCTATAGAATAAAGTGAAAAAATATAAAACAATCTTGTTTTCATATTTGTCAAGGCAGTAAGGAGTGAACCTTGTTAAGAAAAATACTACCTGGTTTTTCTGAAATGACAAGGTGTCAGCAATTCCTTGAAATAATAAACACATAAGAATGTACAGAAACAGTCCATTTAAAGCAGAATGGAATTGAGTCTCATGAATCTGTGTAACTTAAACTCATAAAATTATCCTTAATTAAAAATTCACAGTGACACCCCAAGGGGTACACATTAAAGGTGCCTTGGATAATTACTGCTTTGTAGCCTTACCCACAATTTAACCTAAGTTCAAGTAATGCAGTTTAAATTCATTCCCTTGAATCTGACCTTACTCACAAATTCTAATCATCTAACCAGAGCAGTTAGCAGGAGAGAGAAGTTATTACCTAAGTCAGGTTTCTATACAATGTCAGTTCACTCATCCATTATTGGCGAAAATGCAATCTGACCTTGTATATAAAGTTGCTTTCTAAAATCTCGGGATCCAGTAAATCCCCTGAAAACTTAGCAGCAATTTAGATGGTGAACACCAGATGCAGTCTGATAGACATGGCCTGACACAATAGCACAAAAAGCACTTCCTATTTTAATATTCTGATTCCAGTTTCCACTGCACAGGTGTATTTGCATTCAGAATCTGCAGCCACAAAAGCAACTGTGATCTAGAAGCTTGTCATGTGTTAAATGGCTCACACTGTTCTGCAGACAACAGGAAGTCTCACTTGCACGAAGTACTAGAATTAATGCGTCAAGGTGGTTGACAAGCTTTTAAGCTGATATATACATCAAGAAACTGAGCTCTTCATAACCACCCTGTCAAACTTGATTATTTTCTCAGAAAATGTCCCACATACAAATGTGACTTTGTTTATTAAATCTAGCATATTAAATTCAGTCTGCTTTAAAAATTACTCTCATTTTTATGTAGGAAAATGTATTTCCACAAACTATATAATGGAGAATAATTTAAACAACATTAACTATAAAGAATTTGGAGAAAATATTGTTATAGTTTGCATTAAAATGTCATGAGATCAGAGAAGCTTAGAACAAATTACTTGACGTAGGCTTATTTTCTTTCAAGTCCATTTTATTTGAAATAGACTATGCACTGTTTGGAAATATTCTTTCTCATAAGCAAACCAGCTCAATCTCAAGAGTTCATAATGCTGATACTGTGAAATTGTTCATTTGACTAAATGACAAAGAATAAGAAAAGAAGAAAATCAGCGTGTAGAAGAAATTGCCAAAAGCTTGATATCTGAGAAGCTAGTTATTAAAACCAGTTTGACAGTGTCATCATGCCAAGCTTCAATAAGCAGTGCCTATTTGCACATGAGCAATAAGAAAGAACCCTTTGAGTGAGCCAGCATCTGCACGCCAAATTCTGTTGTAGTGTCCAGTGTCCTTTACAAAGGGATGGATAGGATCTGATGAATGCCAATTGAACTCTTAACAATCGAGGGTAAAGACGGAATATGATTGCAACCTGTGAAGTGGAAGGTAGAGTATCAGGACTGAGTATGGCCAGACTTTCAACTAGGTAACTCCAATGAGGTGGATGGAGTACAGCAGCTAAATCAGAAGGAGTCAGGAGAAGCTAAGGCGACTAATTAGTTATTCCTGTGAATCACAATCCCAGAATGATTATTCTAAGGACCAGAAATATAGGGCATCCATATAATGTAAAGTTATGAGTGCAGGTTTCAGTACCAGAAGGACATTGATTCCATCATATAGTACTATTATCTTAGACATGCTACTTAGCTTCCCAAACTCTCAATTACTCCATCTTTTAATGATATGATACAAAAACCTGGATTGGAATGAAGAAGCTACCTAACTAATTAATATAATTGGGATATAGCAAGTATGTGATCATCTTAATTATCATGAACATTCCACCACTTGGTTGTGAAGTCGTGATGAGTTGGTATGCAATCTTCAAGGTCTATAGCTTGATACCACAAGCTGTTCCTTGAAAGATAGTCATGGATTTGTATTCCTATAAACAGTTATAGTCATAGAAACTCACAAGCGCAGTTCTACCCCGTCGCTCTGAGTCAGCATCGACTCAATGAGTTGTTTTGTCTGCCAGAAGATCAGTAAATATGAGTGTAAGCTACATAGTAAGCTGTAAGACTTGTTTTGCCTCTGGTCAATTCTAATTCATTGTGCCCCTACAGAACAGAGTATGAATGATAGGGTTTCCAAAACTTTATGGAAGCAAATTTCCATATCTTTCTACATACAACAGGCAGACTGGTTGATCTAAGCAACCAAACTCTTAATGGCCCAGCACTTGACCATTGGCACCCAGGTTTTTAGATAAAGGGGTACAAAAGTAGAAGCCACTGCAGCTGAGTTTGGGGTTATTGTTGCTGTGTTCCTTTGTTAAGGAATACAATCTGTATAGATGTTCATTGTTGTTACTCTTTATGGGAGCAGCTAACACCTGCTGCTTTAGAACTAATGATCTAAGGTTAACAGTTCAATACTTACCTGACATTGTTTCCCAGAAGACACAGGGAAAAATATTGAACCTACTGTAATTGCAGGAGGGTGGTGGTGGGGGGGTGGCGGTGTAGAAGAATAATTGTTGCCTTAACCCTGTGGTGTTGGTGAATGGCAATGAATATGATGTTGAGTGACAGAAGAATGAAGAAATCAGTCTTAGAAGAAATATGACAAGAATGCTCCTTACAGACTTTGAGTGACCTACTCTGTGCATGCCATCCACGTCATCAGGAAAGGCCAAGCTCCAGAAAAGGATAACATATTTAGTATACTACAGAACCAATGAAAATGAAGGAAACCATTGGTGGGATAGATTGATACAATAACCCAAACAACGGACTCACACATACCAACAAGCATGAAGATGGCACAGACTGGGTGGTGCTTTTGTTCTGTTTTATTTTGAGACAAAGCCAATTTATCAGCAACTAAAAACATTGTAGAAAAAAGGCAGGAAAAAATAGAAAAGTTGGTATATGGCAATATTCTTACAGGGAATTAGTCTTACTTACTTTCAAAGAGAATCTGATTAGAATAAGTAGTATACTTTACCTGAGAGGCCAACATTTCTCACACAAATGTATTCTACTTTTTTAGGCATAGGAGAATTGGCAACCCATTCCATATGATCTTAGTTTTGAATCTCTATCCATAAGCACCAATACTGAAGACAAAGTAATAAGCAAGAACTTATGAGTGACTGCTCCCTAAAGAACAAGTAGTAAGGCTGGACTGCGGCCTCAACTTTCAAAGAAAAAATATCTAACATTTCTTTTTTCCTTTTGTACATCTCTCCATGTATTCCTTTTCTTTAGTGGTATTGTGATGATTAGCCCTTTATTGTCTCTAGATTGTTGCCACCCAGTACGTGTTCCCCCATGAGCTCGTTCTGCAGATCTCAGAGCCAAAATCCTCAAATTACGAACAATGGCCTTGCCCTTGTAGCCCATCTGACAACCCCAAGGTCATGTGCAATTTGCATAATTAGCAGTTCTCATTAATTTTTTTCCTTCGCTTATCAGAGTGGTGCTAAAAATAGAAATATGATCATGTTGCAATTCCAATGGCTTTCATTCTGGTTCGCAATTGTTTTTAGGTACTAGAGGAGTGTAATAATTAGGATCCATTATCAAGATGATTGGAACACTGAATCACTATAATGGCCTTTGTCTATATAAATCATGGTGACATGTTCATAGAAATGATAGTTTTTAAGCCGTTTCTGGAATCTAAAACAGCTACTTCTCCAAGCATATTAAGTGGAATTGTCTTTTCTAGGAAGAAAGCTACAACCATTTTCCTTCAGAGATATAAGTGGAGAAGTGTCACATGTAGATAGAGTTACCAGATGGAAGGGCTCACCCTGCCAGATGCTGCTGTGCCCCTGACGCCAATTGAGAAAGGCAAGAAGGAGCTTTGCACACGGTTTACCAACTTCTCCTCTGAATCATCAACTTCTCTGAAACCACGGCTCAAGCTCTCTCACTGGGCTGCATGCAGTCAAAGAAAGTTTGTATAAGGAATGGTTTTGAAAGCTTGGACAGAATTAATTTTTTTTCTTCAGGCTCTTTTCAGAATGGAGGATAGTAAGATGAGGGTTTCTCTATGACTATTTTGCTGATTGACTTGGTGCCCTAATGATTTATTTCAGTGTTTTCACCTGCGCTCTTCCCTTTAGAATTCATGTAAGAAAGGCTTTTTGTCAATATACTTGAGAGAGAAGAGAATGCACAGATGAGAGGAAAGGTCAAATTGCTTCAAAATATCTAGTGATGCTCCCTGTCCACCCATGGCCCCGCTTTCCTGTCATTACTCTCTGCTCAGCCAGAGCACCTGCTTTCTTCGTTGTTGGGTGTAGGCCCAGGCTCCCAAACAGTGGGCTTCTTGATGCAAAGGCTTCTGCAGAGAAACACGCTCTCAAACCGGCAAGTCTCATTTGTGGAAATACCATACATGCTGGTGTGCTTAAGACCATCTTAATTGTTGTTAGTTGTCCTAAAGCCTCTATTAACAGTGCATTCTTTCACTCTGCAGATGTATCTCCCTATGTGAAATTAAAGCACTTGGCCCTGCTATTGATTTCCTTTATGACACCATCCCTCCATTCTACCCACACACTGCAACGTCACTGCCATCGAGTCAATTCTGATGCCTAGTGACCCTACAGGACAGAGAACTGCCCCTGTGAGTTTCTGAGACTCTAACTCTTCACAGGAGCAGAAAGCCTTCTCTTGCTTCTGCAGCGTATGTGGTGATTTGGAACTACTGACCTTGCGGCTGGCAGCCCATTGCACAACCACTAGGCTACCAGGTCTCCTCTCTCCCTAGGATGACATCTTAGGACTGTGTTAAGGAATATCAGATTTTACTTGAGTATTTGAAGAAGCTCCAAAGAGCAAATACAAGGTAAAGAATGGAAAAGCAAACAGCAAATATGATATTCTTGATTGTCGCTGCTAGTGGTCATGGAGTCAATTCCAACTCACGACAATCCCATGTTTGCATAGTAGGACTGCTCCAGAGTGCTTTCAAGGTCCTGGGACATTTCCAAAACAGATTTCTGGGCCTGTCCACAGAGGATCTTCTGAATAGGTTTGAACTGCCGATCTTTGGGCTGATAGAATAGTGCTAAATTATTCCTTTTAGGAGCTACCCTCAGATACATGCTAGTTCCTAGCTTTGGTCTCCTGTCCTTAAGGTGGCACTAAGTGATGGATAGTAGGTGATGTGCTTGTACATGTTCATGTATTTATTTGTGCATGGTGTAGGAGAGTATATATGTGAAAGTGGGAGTGGAGTTGGTTTCTGTGAGCAATTCTTACCAACTCATAAATATATATATATAATCTCAATGAAAATAGCCTCCTTAGTGTGTTAGTCTGGGTAGACTACAGAAACAAATTCATAGATATTTGTATGTGTATGAGAAAGAGATTTATAAACAAAGGCAATTGAATATTGAGAAAACATACCAGCCCAGTCCAGATCAAGTCCATAAATCCAATATTAGCCCATATAGCCAATACCAATCTAAAAAGTCCTCCTCAGAATCATGAAACACATGCAATGATGCTGTAGGCAGGAAGATCACAGGCCAGTGAGTAGAAAGTCTTGTGGATCCAGTGGCAGTGTAAGCATCTCAGCACTGGCAGGGGCCTCCACATGGCTTCTCCATCTCAGGGCACTAGTATAGTTCCATGAGTCTTATCAGTAGAGCATCTCCCGGGGAGTGAGCAGAGAGAGAGAGGGTAGTGTCTCCTGCCTCCAAGGAGGAAATACAGGAGTTCCCAGAATCCTCAGGAGAAGGCCATGCCCACACAGAGGCCTCATTGGTTATATCTTGATTGACAGGCCAGACTCCACCCCTTCACCTGTAATCCTTGCAGATCGACACCAGTTTATGTAACTAGCAAATGAGGGAGTTTCAAAAAAATTGTGGAAAAAATGAAAGTAAAAAGTAATGGCAGTTTTACATGCAAATTTGAAGCTCTTTCATATATGAAATGCAAACACAACTTTACACAGCTCATCCAGGCCTTTCTATCAAACAACTTATCGTGATGAAAATTTACTGCGCAGAAATTCTGAACTTTGTTCCCTCACATCTCTTCTGAGGGAGGTTTGACTTTCCACCAGGGCAAGAGTCCACATGCCTACGCATGAGAGAGAGTTTCCATGTCAAGAGTCACCTCTATTCTCCCACTAAGCTACCTAAGAAAGGGTAGCTTCCCATTGGTGTATTTTCCTCAGTTTATGTCGTGTTGCCCAACAACAGAAGATAAAGAGCTGCTAAGGATTGAACTGTGACCCCTGAAAATATCTGTAGTTCATCCTAACCCTTATACTTGTGGTTAAAATTTTGGAGTAGGTTTTCTTTGCTATGTTAATGAAAAAAATGCTAGTATAGGGTGTTTTTTAAATTCCTCTCTTTTGAGGTATAAAAGAGCAATTTAAGCAAGTAGCCAAGGAGTAGAAGTGGGCAAAGGTAGATGTGAAAACATGAAGATTACTGAGGTAGAAATTTTAAAAGAGATGAAGACATTTCTCCTGCACTGACACAGACAGATAACCTTCCTCTAGAACCAGTACCCTGACTATGGACATCTAGTTGCCTGTGAGAAAATACACTTGTGTTTGTTAAAGTCCCCAGCTTGTATTTCTGTTGTCGCAATATGTGGTAACTAAAACAGGGTGTGCTGGAAAGACTGAAACTAAGTATTCCAGCACAGATTTGGGTGCCCTAAATCCAGTCAGTCCTGCTTGCAGAATTCTTATCTATGTACCTTTCCATTCCTGTTTCTCTAAGTATTGGAAGGCACACTACTGCTCAGGTACATAAAATCATCCCCCAGACAGTAACCAGTTCTCAGAAATGGCATGGTTGAAATTAAAAAGAGAAACAGAAACAGGAATCTGTCTGTCTGGTGGTTCGCAAGAATCCTAGGGTCCACAGGGGTCAATCTATTGATTTCTGAATGATTACCACCACTCAGTTGTGTTCCCTCAAACTACCTGCTTTCACAAGGTGACCCCTTAAACTAGCAAAGAACAAGAAAAAATTAATAGCAACAACAGATGACTGAGATTGCCGAGCTTCTAAATACTCTCTCCTTTTATTTCATAGATACTCATAAAATTTCAACTGAAATCATAACCCAAGAGGATGGGAAAATCTGCATACACGGAGCACATGACTCCCGAGCCATGGCTGGAGGAGAAGAATACCATTTATACCATTGATGTTATGAAAAAATGTTTAAAAATTGATTCTAGTCCTTAAATTTATTTTTAAGAGCAAAGGAAGTTGTTTTTATTTTTTGAGTCTGCCTCTTCTTTATTTAAAATATTCCCACCGTCAGCACATGCAGAATACACGACTTAAATATGAAAGTATAAATATATATTTTTCTCTTTTGGTGTTATAACAACAAAACCAAAAGATCCAAATTCATTGCCATCAAGTTGACACTGACTCACAGCAACCGAGTAGGTCCGTGTGTTGCCAAAACCAACTCTATGGGACTAGAAAACTTGGTCGCTCTTCTGAGCACTGGCTGCTGGTTCTAAACTGCTAAGCTTCTGGGTCATAGCTCAACATGTATTACTACCCTACCAGAGCTCTCTACAACACAGTGACATTAAATATATGTTTGTATTAGGCGGGGTTGATCAGGGATACAAAACCAGTGACATTCATATTCATAGGAAAGAGCTTTATATCAAGAAGTAATTTTGTATCAAAAAGATGTTCCAGCCCTGTTCAACTTATATCCATGGGTCTGACGCTTGCTAGAGCCTGCTACAAACTCATGTAGCTTCAGGCCAATGAGACAGAAAGGCGAAGTGGGATGCAAGAAGATCATAGGGCAGTGGGTGCAGAGTGGCGTGGAGCCAACGTCAGTGGGAACAGGGCAGGGTGCTAACAGCTCTCACAGTTGGCAGAGTCCTAGCAAACAGGAAGGCCAAGGGGCACAGAGAGAGGAGAGGGATCTCCAGTCTTCAATGTCTCTCTTATTAAACGGCCACACCTCCCTGGAGGCATCATCAGACTGTGACCTGATTGATTGGTTGACATCCAACCTTACACTTTTGTACAAATTCAAGTTGACATCAAATCTAACTACCACAGTGACCAATTGTGTGAGTTAGCCCACATATTAACAACAACAAAAAAAACTATTCCCAACGCAAAAAAAGAAAAAAAAAAGGTTCATTCATTATGAGAGAGTGAATATAGGAAGGGAGGATTGGATTAAAAACTCTAGTTTGGCCCTTACTTTCTCTGTAACATGGAGTATGTTCCTTAAACATCTCTTTACCTGAATTACATTGGTTACAAAATGTAGTCATCCTGAAATCTTCTTATGGGAATTAAATGAGATACCAGCAAATACGGTATCTGCTCCTTCCTCTGTCAAATAAGTTACCCTACATTTCTAGTGGACAATCTCACCGGATAGGATTCCATATCCCAAGTACAAAAGGGTCTTATGTCATCCTTCCAATCCACTTCCACTTCCCGACTATGACTATAATTTTATGTCCTATAGATAATTTTATGAATCATCAAGGTTTTATTCTCACCTTGCATCTAAGCAGTCACCCTTATTAACCCTTGCATCAGTTATTATCTTGAGGCGTCCACTCCTCTGTTCTTCACAAAGTAGAAAACTCAACAAAAACAATAAAAAAATAAAGTGTTAAGGATAGTATTAAAAATATAAATAATGAATAAGAAAGAAAAGACCACCATGAATATTTTAAAAGACAGGGATGGCATATTTGTCATGGAACAAGTGAGAGATACTTGCGCTTAGACCAAGTTGGGTCAAGAGGGATGTGTACTAACCAAGTATCAATTTGTTCCAGCATAATCAAGATTACAATAATCTGTTTGATAGTAAGGCTGTTCAAGACCCTTGCCTGTGGCTACAGGAGATTTGCCAATGGCTTAATCTGACTAGATACTCTGTAGATTGGTTATGGGCTCCGACTGTCCATCATAGCCTTCTACAAATTGGGTGCTCATAATTTTAGCTCTGATACTTTTCCTTTTGTCATATTTGAATTTTGTTGTTGTCATCTTTGGATCACACAACTTAGTGTGCTTCTTCCATGTGGACTTAGCTTAATACAAGCCTTTATGTTGTATTCCCCATTCGAATACAAGTCTTCAAGACCCGAGCCGCTATTCCTATTGATAGATGGGAACCATCTGCTTTCTTCACTACACCTTGCTGTAGCACCCTTATCTTCAGTGATCATTTCATGAAGGTGAGTATTGAGCAGAGCCATGTTATCCACTACTATTAGAAGAAACACCAATTAACCAAATCTTAGGAACCAATTCCTGAACAAAAAGGGAGAAGGCTACCTGCTGGCCACCACCTCCTTTTTGCACAACACGAAGGAAGAGACCTCACATTGTCTAGGGTCACTCCTTCAAGAGGTGGGGAAAGGGAGATGACCATCCAATTGAGGCTATCCAACTTCGAGACCAGCTGGGGAAAATCAATGTGCGCCCCCACGGGACTGGAAGGAGAACCTTGCCAGAAAAGCAAGCTAAGACCAGGGGAGGGGAGCATTTGTATTTTAAAGATGCTGATAGTTCTCTTGGTGAAATGGTGGGTGATTAGGGAGATGTAACCCAACATTGGAAAGGATGCTAGCCAATGAGTGTAGGGAACCTAGGGAGAAAATGGGCCAGAATTTATGCTCCGGGGTAGACACAATGAATACTTCTACCCGACCATCAGTGAACCACAGCATGGACTAAGCACTCTGATTACCTTGGACACTGACCTTGCAGACAGCACAGCGTAATGCAGGGACTAAACCAGAAAAACCTAACAGAATGAACTGAGCCCTGCCTTGAAGTTGCCTGGGGTGAGGACTGGGACTGGACTGAGGACTGAGGAAGCAGAGTGGCTGCCTGGGAATGTGGAAGTGGTGGTCATTGGACCTTGGGGGAAATCCTGGCTCAGGTTGAGTCTAATGGAAAGGTACCCAGAATCAACATATATTTAGTACCTTGATGCCAGCCTCGCATTAACATGACAAGTTTTGATTTGTTGGGCCTGGATCTGCACTTGGAACAATTGATCTGGAAAGTTCCCCACTGACACCAATATCCATACTTCGGGTAAACAGAGCTCACTTGAGTGAGAGATAGAACTGTGAAGGGCAACAACTCATGAGTTGCGGCTCAAGGTGGAACCATACTTACCTAGACTCCTCATTCTAACAGTGTCTAGAGTGCTGTGTCATTAGAAAAATTGATGATGCTATCAGTGAAATCAATCATAACCCAAGGGGATGATTGACAATGTTGACTTTTGTTTCTATGTTTTTTTGTGTTTTTTCCCCTGCTTTTAGCTTGAGTTGTGCATATCCCATGGAAAAGCAGATAGATTCTGGGCTCCTACTTACCTGTCCATTGTCTTCTTGAGGTGTCCCCTCTTTAAAGCACAGAAAGAGATTGAGTTTCACATATTTGCCCATTGCTGGTATCCATACTGCAGTCAGTTCATGAACATAATTAGTGCATGGGTTGTCATTTGGGGAGGATCTCCTCAGTAAGTATGATTGTCCTGGGAACACAGAAGTGCAAGTCACCTTAAGATACAGGTAAGGGCTCAACTACTCTGTACCTCTACTAGGTAAGTAAACTTAATGCATTCTTTAATTTTATTTTTCAAGGATCTCCATCTCTAACCTAAATTCTTCTTGCTAGAGCCAGTCTTTCATCTCCTCCTTAAAATATACTGTATTAAATTTTTATTGTAATAGAAATGCTGTATCATGAAATAAAAGTTGTAGAAAATTCTATTTGTCCTAAAGGATAACTCAGACATAGCTGTAATACAGTTTGCCCTCACCCACACTCTCTTCATCTGCCCTATATTTGGGTCTCGGGAGAGGAAGATCTCCCCATCGATTCTGCCCACACACTGCTACTCTGCTGCTCTGGCTCCTCACTGACAGATCTGGGTTGGCATTCCTCTGTACTGGCTGCACAGCCTTCTGGTATTGTTTGGATGAGGAGAGCAAACAAGAGTTTTATTTTACACATTCAGCACCTCTGGTCTTGTGAAGAAGCAGAAATGTTGAGACATGCTCTTCAGAAACTGCAGGCCCTCCAGATCCGTTATTGGGAACTGTGTGCTCAGAAGTGGGCCTACTAATCTTCCACAGAATGTCCCCTGATCCTAAAGACAGGGAAAGCCCAGGATGGGCAAAATTACCCTGCCCGTGTTGGTAGAGAAGAAGGATTAGGGTATAGGCTTAGTGATAACAATGCATGCTTGATTTTCTTTTTAACTAAATAAAAAGCTATCTCCCCCACTCATAGTTTAAAATGATAATCATCATTTTAGTGACCATACTAAAGTCAAGTAGAATGAACTAAATATTTACACTATGCCAAGTAGTAGATTAAGTGATGTTTATCAAGTGATGGCAAATTATGGCCTATGGGTCAGTTGTCTTTTTCTAAATACAATTTATTGGAGCATAGCCATATGGTTCACTAATTGTCTGTGGCAGCTTTCCCTTCCCAATGACAAAGGTGCAGTAGCTGCAACAGAAATCATATGGTCCACAAAAACCTAAGGTATTGCTATCTTCCCCTTGGCTGTCATTTCATATAGGTAATAGGAGCTCCGATGATGTACTGGAGTGAGCGTTGAGTTCTGAGCCACAAGTTCCTAACCACTTTGAAACCACCAGCTTTACAGAGGAAGGAAGAGGAGGCTCTCTTTTCCTGTAAAGACTCACAGTGTTGGAAACCAGAGGGGCAGTTGGGTCATTATGAGTCAAAATGGAATTAATGCAGTGAGTTCAAGTTTTTAAACTATAGGTAATTTCAATCAATCCTTGTGCAAAATTTATCATGTAGGTAGCTTTATAATACTGAGGAAACTGAAATTCAAAAGTTTAGAGGACTATCCTATTGATGCAAAATAAGAGGAAAACCAAGGATTTTGAATGTGTTCCTGCCATAACTGGATATAATCTGAGAGCGTTTTATACTGACCATTGGCAAATTCTTTCACCTTCTTAATCATTAGTTTAGCCTCCTTAAAGGAGAAGGTTGGATTAGATGGCAGCTGTGGTGTTTTTCCATATATTATTATACATCTATCTAGTCTGTGTTGTCATCTCCAACAACAAAGATAAAAATCATCACTGAAGATAAGGGTGATACAGCAAAATATAGTAAAGAAAGTAGATGGTACTTGGCTATCAACTGGAAAAGTGCCTGGGATCCCAAAAGCTTGTATTCAAACAAGCAGCCATTTAAGCAAGGAATCACCTAAGTCCACATGGAGGAAACATACCCATTTGTGTGATCCAAAGATGAAGATTACAAAAGTCCAATATGGTGAAGAGAAAAATTTTAGAACGAAAATTATGAACACCCATTTGTAGAAAGCTATGGAGCACAGTGATGGCCCAAAATGCATCTGCAAAGTGTCTAGTCAGAAGGAGTCACTACCAGATCCATCCCAGCCAAAGGCAAATCTCAAATGGCTTTACTATCAGATAGAGACCACTGTAATCTTGATTGTGCTGCTTTGAACTCCATACATGACCAGTGGACCTCCCTATTGACACGACCTGATTTTTTTGGGGGTGCTAGCATATCTTAGTTGTTTCATGACATAAATTTCCTCCATGGCTTTTTGAGTGTTAATGGGGCTCTTTTCTTTCTTACTCATTGATATAGCTAAAGTTTATTGTGCCAACCTGGCCAATAAACACATGCAAGGTTAATTGAAGGATGGAGAGATAAATGGCTCTGTGAGTCTGACCTTTCTAGTTCTTGGGTCTCAAGGCTCACTTCTGGCAAGACATCCCCAAGGAGGAGCCACATGGAGCTACCCCGATGCAGCCCTGGGTGCTGGAGCAGCCCTGTGGAGACCCCTGCCAGCACTGAGATGCTTACATGTTCACTGATTCAGCTTTCCTCCTGCAGTCAGCATCAAAGTGTGTGTTTTGTGAAATGGAGGAGGACTTTGTGGATTGGTGTTAGGGTTAATGTTGGACTAGTGTGCTTGGGCAGCACTGGGTTGGGATGTTTTCTTGATGCGCACTTAACCTTTATATACATGAGTTTCTGTGGATTTGTTTCTCTAAAGTACCCAAACTTAACACACTCCTTATTTGTATTTTTTCTTTTGTATTATTATTATTTTATCCCTACTACTTTATTTTGATTTTGTGTTTTATTGTTTCCCAGTTTGTGAAGCATAGGAGTGGCTGCATAGTGGCAATAACTGGGGGTTTATAGTGATAATACAAGGGTTTATAAATGTGGGGAGTGGAAGATAGGGTGGGAAAGGGGAATTGGGGAGTAAACAATGAGTGTGGAAGGGGGAGGGAGAACTGTAACTGATTGTGATTACAAAACTCTTTTTAAAGGTGATTTAACCATGGGACTGGGGTGAGGGGGTGAGTGTGGGGATGCTGTTAGATTGACATGGTGATGATTGTACAATACTCCTTGATATGATTAAGCCACCATCCACTCTGTGGGAGAAAGATGGAGCTTTCTACTCTAATAAAGAGCTACAGTCTCTTTTACAGATTACCTGATTAATACATGTCATAAGAAAGCAAGGATGGTATTAGAATAGTAAATATATGGTAGTCCTGGGCCACCATTCATTGGGCTGCCTCAAAGCAATATATCTAAACCAAAGTCTAATGACCTCAAATTCCATAACCTTGAGATAGCAGCCATCTGCTTCTTACACTAGGGCATTCCAGCCTTAAATCTAAGGGAGTATGTCAGTTTCTTAAATCTGCTACAGGTGAGTTTGAGGTAAAGCCCAGTTCACCTAGTGGGATTTCCACATTGAATCCTCTGGTGTAGTCTATGAAGGATGTTGTGCGCCTTGATAGAAACTAAGTCAAACAAGTCTAATTAAGAACATAAGACCAGGGGTGTTCTCTTCTTGAATTCGACAAAAGCATTGTTATGCATTTTTTCCATCATGGGAGTTGCTTCTCCAAGTTTACCTACCAGCAGAAATATTTCTTTTTCAATGTCATTGAAGGCTTTCCCCAACACCAACACCCATTGTTTGTGTAAATAGTGTCCAGTCACTTAAGAGTTTAATTTGTACAAGTCAACATTTATGTATTATAGTCTGAAGCTGGCCTCTGCTTGTATAATTTCCTATTCTAAACAGTGTTTTAAAGTCTATGCCACTGGCTAAATTAATGACCACTAATTGAATTACCTCATGCCTTAGGGGAATGATTTATAATGCTTTCTATCATTAAATGATATCTTTAAAGTGAACCAGAGACTCACATAAACCATAAATATATGAGTGGATTTGAACTCCCACAATTCTAACCCTGATCTGAGAAACAATTACTTCTTATGATATGCCCCTGCTCGATGCCTGCCTTCATCACTACAATTATGGATGCCGTAGCAAAGTGTGGTGAAGAAAGCAGATGTTGCCTGGCAGAAAGAATAGCATCAAGGATCTTAAAAGCTTCTCTTAAAGCTAACAGCCATCTAAATGAGTTACCAACCAATTCCACATGTAGGAAGCACACCAAGGATTGCCCATAACAACTCCAATTCTGAGAGAGGGAATGGCATCAGAGCTTCAATTGTGCACATGGTTTGCAGAAGGCTGTGGATGGCAGTTAAAGTCCAAAATCCATTTGCAGTTCCCCACATCAATTAAGCTGCTGGTGAATCCCCTCTTACCACGGGGCAGCGATGTGAATAGGTTTGCTATCAAGGAGCATCATAAAGTTGATTATTGCAGATGCACGTAGATTAAAATACAATTCCTTCTCATTTGATTTCTGACCCATTTTAATTGTATTTCAATTTTTAGTATTTTGTGCTCTCTTTGAATTGCGTTTTTCTATCCTTTATCTAGTAATTACTGCTGAAATATTTTCTTGTTTATTTGCTTCCTATTGGTGTTTCATATGACTTTCTGTATATGAAGCCCAGGAAAGGTAGATCTATATAGATAGAACCTGGATTGATCATCACCTACTGGATTGATAATCACCTAGGGGCATGGCAAAGAAAGACGGGGGAAGTGGTTAACTAAGGACAAGGAGCACAAGGAGAAAATGCTCTGAAATTGATTGTGTGGATGATTGCACAAATTGTCCTAAAATAATTGAACAATTAAATTCTTTGACATGTAAACTATATCTCAATAAAAATGTCATATATATTTTTTAAGTTAGAGACCAAGAAACTCACAAGGGCAGTTCTACCCAGTCCTACAGGGTCACTGTAAGTCAGCGTTGCCTCAATGGCAGTAAGTTTGGTTCATAGCTGAGAGGCAGTATTGCATGCTGCAAGACACAATGCTCATATTCCTCCTGCTCTTTTCCACATAAAAAAGGACTGCGAATTGAACATTGCACTTTTTCACTTGGGAGAATTGTTAGGATCCTCCAACAGAAGGTATTGACTGAGAAACAAAAGAAGATAAATACATCGATGCATTCTCTCTCCCACTACCTTCACACCTCCCGGTGTCTCTCTCCGTCTTCCTTACCCTCTACCTCTCCCCCTCCTCTTTCCAATATTTCTCTCTCTCCTTCTCTCCTCTGGCTTGTCACATCTCTGACAGTGATTACTTGTTCTCCATGTCACAAACTTAGTTCCCATCAGAAACATTGACCGCGTTACGAGTTTTTGTTTACTAGCATTACCCCAAGCTCTGGTAACCTGTCCTGCTGTTGCTAATTTCCAGGTTGCTGCATTGCTATTTTATGGCTTCTTGGGGTTCATACCCCTTTTGTTTTAAACATTTAAAGGGTTTTCTGTTTTCCTGAGTTTCCTCTAACAAGTGTACCATAATTGAACAGATTCAAATTATCCAGGATTCTGAGCAAATCTCTGAAATGCCCATGTTTTTCCTGTTCAAACTGAATCTAACCTTCAATATGATGCCCACTTCTCCTAGTAGCTGAAAATAACTCTGGCCTTTCATACATTTATCTAAATATTTCTCTTTGATGATAACATTTCCATTGAAGAGCCATAATTAAAGCAATGCAACTAAAAGCATACACAAAATAAACATTCTTAGGGAATTAATCAGTTCCTTTTTGTGTCAATGATACACTCAGATACAACTATTAAGTGACATGGAAAGATTTAGCATCTGAGGGTAACAGAGATGGCGGTTATTGCAATCTTATAGGAAAGAAATCCGTATGGGTATGAATCTTATAAACTGTCCCTGCGCTTTCTGAGAGTTCTAACTTTATGGAAGTATAAAGCCCCATTTTTTTCCTACAGAGCAGCTAGTGGTCTCAAACTGCTGATCTTGAGGTTACAAGCCCAATGATTAAACATTATGCCACAAGCACTCCTAATAGGCAAGAATTCCAAACCAAACTCAGTGCCATTCAGTTGATGTTAACTCCTATTGGTCCTATAGGACAGGGTAGAACTGCCATTGTGTGTTTCAGAGACAGTAACTCTTGACAGGAGTAGAAAGCCTCATTTTTCTCCTGACTAGCAGCTGGTGGTTTCCAAGTGCTGATTTTGCAGTTAGCAGCCCAACATGTGACTATGACACCATTCCCAAGGACATTTGATGTAGCACTGGGTCTGAATTAAAAATTAGACATTGCAAAGGACTGGTGGGGAGCAGATGACTGAAAGCTGAAAGAAGGCAGAAAGAGTAATGATTGTAATATACTCCCCACGCCTTGGCATTCCACAAAGAGGCTTACAAGGAGAAAGGGTCTTTGGTGAGTTCTGTGGTACTGAATATTTGCAATCAACTCTATTTTAACAAGATGAAGGAAAATAGGTTAGTTATGAGTTAATTGTATGAATAAGCCCTTTAATAAGAAAACCCACTCTAGCACCTGTACTTCCTCATATTGGATGGAAGCACCATGCTTACCTGTTTGGTACTGACCTCCTCTCAGGGGCAAAAGGACTGTAGCGCCATCATTGTGAATTTGGCCATGGGAGGATATTATTTGTGATGTTATCTTGCTCTTTTGTCATTAACTATATCCAATGTTCCTTGTGATAACTACTTTTCATTTCTCTTTTCATTAGACCAATCACTATGTCTCCATTGCTGTAGCTAAGGACAAGATGACACGATTCAGCAACGACTTATTTTTAGATATTAATAATAATTGAGTCACATCTTTTTCATGAATAGAAGTAGAGTTAGATGGAACATCAAGGTAAGAAAATTTTTACTTTTTTGCAAAGTGTTTGCCGCCAGAATCCAGGCGCTGGAGAAAAACATTGTAAAATACTAAGCCAAAATGGGAGAAGAAAAGACCCATATCAACACAGTCCACATTGGACATGTCGATCTGACAAGTCAACACAACTGGTCACCTGATCTACAAATGTGGTGGGATTGACAAAGGAATCATCGAAAAATTTGAGAAGGAAACTGCTGAGATGGGAAAGGACTTTCAAGTCTGCCTGGATCTAGGATAAGCTGAAAGCTGAGCATGAGCGTGGTCTCCGCACTGATATCTCCCTGTGGAAAGTTGAGACTGGCAAGCACTACGTGACCATCATCAATGCCCCAGACACAGAGACTTCATTAAAAACACTATTGCAGGAACATCGCAGGCTGACTGGACTGTCCTCATTGTTGCTGCTGCTGTGGGTGGATCTGAAGCTGCTGCTGTGGGTGGATCTCCAAGAAGGGGCAGACCCGGGTGCATGCCCTTCTGATTTAAACATGGGGTATAAAACAGCTAATTGTTGGTGTTAACAAAATGGATTCTACCGAGTCACCCCCGCCAGCCAGAAGAGAGGAAATTGTTAGGGAAGTTAGCACCTACATTAAGAAAATTGACTTCAACCCTGAAGCAGTAGAATTTGTGCCAATTTCTGTTTGGAATGGTGACATGCTGGAATCAAGTGCTAGTATGCCTTGGTTCAAGGGATGGAAGGTTTTCCATAAGGATGGCCATGCCAGTGGAACCATACTGCTTGAGTGTCTGGATTGCATCCTGCCACCAAATTGCCCACCTGACAAGCCTCTGTGCCTGCCTGTCCAGGATGTCTACAAAATCGGTGGTCTCTGCACTGTCCCTATGAGCTCTGGTAGCATAGTAGGTTAGGAGTTGAACTGTTGGCCACAAGGTCAGTAGTGCTTCATACCCACCAGCTGCTCCACAAGAGAAAGATGAGGCTATATAATGAATCCCATGTACAACATTTACAGTCTTGGAAATCCAAAAGGGGCAATTCTACTCTGTTCTCTTGAGTCACTAGGTGTTGGAAAAGACCTGATGGCCATGAATTAAGGTCACTGTAGTTTTTAGTTTTACTCACTGCTGGGGCAAACGTCATGAAAACAGACAGACATATTATCACTAAAATGTCATTAAAATGAGACAGAAGGGGTGGAGGCTGCAGGGCAAGCTCACTAGAGCCTAGTAAGCCGTTGACTTTATAAAATGAGTAAATAAAACTGAAAACTAAAATAGTTGTGGTTGAAAATAAAAGGAGGGGGGAAAGGTAAAATGAAATAACATATTTAATGAATGAACATGTGCAATCGATGGGTAGTTATTTTGGGGGAGGTGACTTACTATGCGCCCTATTTTCCTTCCAGCTAATTTCCTCTGATCGAGGAGCTATTCCAGCCTGTGTCTAGTTTTGACTAGAGTAAAACAGACTCCTTCCCCCTTTTTCTAGTAATTTTTGCTGTTTCATTTTTGTTGCTGCAATTTATTGCCTTTATGCTAGAACATGATGTATGCTGAATAAAATGTTCTATAAATTATTTTATAAAGAAAAATATGATAAATTTGCAATAAAAAAGAAATAGCGTAGGTGATGGATTGATAATTGTTGACTGAAAAATGAGTACATGGACTTCATGATATAATTGTTTCCTCATTTGCATAGATTGAAAAAGTCATCATAAAGAACATAATCTAAGTAAAGAAGCATCCTGAGTAGATATTATTTATTATTTCTGTCATGCTTGGAAGACAGCCACTTGGCCAAATGACTAGAAGAGATCTTGTTGTATTCATTAAAAAGAAAGTTGACATACCAGAATGTGCAAAATATAGAAAAAGCATCATTGATATGCTATGCAAATAAACTTTGTTAAATATCACCTAATAATTATTGTAGAAGTATATTGAGAGGGAGCTGCCAGAGGTGCAGGCTGAATTCAAAGGAGTACATGAAACAAGAGATATCATTGCTGATGTCAGATGAATCTTGGCTGAAAGCAGAAAACACTAGAATCATGTTTGCTGTGTTTTATTGACTGTGCTAAGGCATGCAATTGTGTGGATGATAACACACTATGGGTAACATTGAGAAGAATGGGGATTTCAGAACATTTCGATGATCAAAGAGAAAAGGGAATACCGCATGGGTTAAAGTCAAGAATGTGTGTCAGTCACTGTATTTATTCAATCAGTATGCTGAGCATAGAATCATAAAAGCTGGACTATATGACGAAGAATGTGGTATTGATATTGGAGGAAGGCTTCTCATCTGAGGAATTAGCTCTTGTGATATGCCCCTGCTCTACACCTGCTCTCCTGAAGAGGTCATTAAAGATACGCGTGCTGTGTCAGTGTGGTGAAGAACAACAGATGGTGCCTGACTGTCCGAAAGAAGGGCTTTAGGCTGTCTTAAAACCAGAAGGTATCTGAGTGAAGAGTCAGCTAATCCCACACGAAAGCAACATACCAGCCTGTTGTGATCCAAGGAGTATAAATAACAAAATCCAAATTCATTCAGCAAAGAAATATACAATGGGAAATTCAGTTCTAGTGACATGCAAGTACAGGATTATCTTAAACTGGGCAGGACTATATCACACAATGGTACATCATAGTTGAAATGGATTAACAAGCAGAAAGACAAAATGAAGTTTTATTGCTTATCTCATGTAGAGAAAAATATATATCCAAGCATCAGGGAAGCAAAGGCTTTAGAATCAGACATAGATTTTTGGTTCAAAGACTTCTTTGCTTGAAGAATTTGTGATGTTACCAGTGCGAGTGCGTACCCTTGATAGCAGCTTATAGCCCAGTATTAAAATGGACAGTTTGGAGTGAATTGGAAGGTATTCTATAATATATATAACTTAAAAAATCATTTTATTGGGGGCCGTACAAAGCTTATAACAATCCATACATACATCCATTGTGTGAAGCACATTTGTACATTTGTTGCCATCATTTTCAAAACATTTGCTTTCTACCTGCGCTCTTGGTATCAACTCTCATTTTCCCCATCCCTCCCCACAACCCCTTCCCTCATTTATAAATTAGTATTATTTTGTCATGTCTTATACTGTCTGACGTCTCCCTGCCCACACTTTCCCATTATCCATCCACCAGGGAGGAGGTTATATGTAGATCCTTGTAATCAGTTCCCCCTTTTTACCCAACCTTCATCCACCCTCCAGGTATCGCCACTCTCACTGCTGGTCCTGAAGTGATCACCCGTCTTGGATTCCCTGTGTTTCCAGTTCCTCTCTGTACCAGTGTACATCCTTTGGTCCAGTCGGATTTGTAAGGTAGAATTGGGATCATGATAGTGGGGGGTGGGGAGCATTTAAGAACTAGAGGAAAATTGTGTTTTTCATTGTTTCAACCCTGCACTCTGACTGGATAGTCTCCTCCCCGCAACCCTTCTGTAAGGGGATGTCCACTTGCCTACAGATGGGCTGTGGGTCTCCAGTGTGCACTCCTCCTCATTCACAATGATATGATTTTTTGTTCTTTGATGCCTGATAACTGATCCCTTCAACACCTCGTGATCACACAGGCTGGTGTGCTTCTTCCATGTGGGCTTTTTCGCTTCTGAGTTAGATGGTCGCTTGTTTACCTTCAAGCCTTGAAGACCCCAGATGCTAAATCTTTTGATAACTGAGCACCATCAGCTTCCTTCACCACGTTAGCTTATGCAACCCATTTGTCTTCAGTGGTTGTGTCTGAAATGTTGTGTCATGGAATGTCAATTTAATAGAACAAAGTATTCTTGCATTGAGTGAGTACTTGAGTGGAGGCCCAATGTCCAACAGCTACCTTAATACTAAACCTATAAATACATGCACATAGATCTATTTCCCCATCATCATATATAAATACATATGTACATGCCTGTATTTTGACCTCTATACATGCCCTTTACCTCCTAGTTCTTTCTTCTATTCCCTTTTGTCCCACTATCATGCTAAGCCTTCATTTGAGTTTCAGTCATTCCTCTCAGTTACAGTTCCCTTGATCAAGCCCTACCAGGCCCCAAACACCCTCCTCACCACTGATTTGTATCACTTGTTGCTCATAAAGAACTTTTTTAAAGCCATATTTTATTTTATCTGTATTGTTTATGCTGTGCCCTCTCAATTTTCCCTATGCATTCAAATAGCAGTTATTTCTCTGATGACAGACAACAAATAAGGGATCTTCAGACGTTACTGAATTTTTTCATAATCTTTTAGTATCATTTCTATGAAAGTTTTGAAGTATTTTTGTATATAATTACCCCTATCCAGAATGTTTACTTAAAACTCCAAGTCTCTCAACCTTGATTTAAAATAACAAAATTTCCATCAACATGAAAATATCCTAAATCCCCATGGACTCTTTGATTTTCTATTAGATTTTAAGCCATTCAATGAATTAGTCAAATGATAACAGCTAATCTCTAGAATGAACAACAGGAGAATAACTGGAAGATTTTCAGGAAAAATATAGCTTTCTTGATTTAGGGGTTCACAGATATATGCTGAATACAAATTGTCCCAAAGTCACCATTAAGGACTATACTCAACTTACCATCCTTGTTAGAATCAATATCCTTTTGTGGCTCAGTTTTCTCTTAAGTCTTCCCTGGGTCTCCACGTGAAGGCATACTCATATGGATACAGATGATCAATATGTATAGGAGCATAATCCCTGACTTACAATCTGGCATTACTCTCCCATCACCAACCACGGTAATCACAATCAATACACTACTACACACAATCAATACGCTTTCCAAATCAATATGCTTCACAATCAATATACTTTTCAAAACATTTTCTAATGTCCAATGACATGATTTGAAAATGGGTTGTCTCTGCTGTTCAAAACAAATGTGCTGAGAAAAAAATGGTTAAAGGTATGAGAGTTAGTGCCTGTATGTGGAAGAGGTTTGCATCATGTAATATAACATAGATTATAACGATAGGCTTGGCATTAGGAAGATTGATTTTCTAAAGTCATAGCAAGGGGTTTTCTACAACAGACATTTCTCACAATACTGTAAGGACCAGGGAGACATTGCAAGTGTTCCGTGTTTTGCCAGCTGAAGGGGTCTTTTCTACCTTTGAGCCACTTTGAATTCATCAATGATGCCTAATGGAAAAAATTTAAAATGCATTTTAAAAAGAACCTTATCAGTAGCTTTCATTTGGAACTATCCCATTTTTTAATTTTTCTAGGGAAAAATGGTTTTCATTAGAGTCAGTATTCCAATTCAGGGAGGTCTCTATTTAGTCTCCTATCAACCATCTAGCTCACATGTGCCAGGTGAATGATTGTAAAACGTGACTTGGGTTCTGACACTTCCCTGCTCTTCTTTCCGAATCTGCTGCTTTGTTGACTTTCTGTCCCTTTGAATCTTAAGATCTGGGGCCAACCAATACTCATTTCACAACTTTAACCACGTAAGCTGAGTTTTGTCAGCATCCTACAGCATTAAGACATACTTAGTCTCATCTCCAGACGACCCTGCTCATTGCCTCTCAAACTCTCCTTTCACTTTTATTTCCCACTATACCCAACAGAAGCTGATGAGTCCATCTAGGGTGCTCACTCGCATTTTCAAACAACTTTAGTGGTCAATATATAACAAGAAAACTCACACAAGCACCTACAGAGAGTGTATTTCTTCTACATCAACATACCCAGCAAGGTGCAATTCGAGACTCCTGCATTTTTCTAACCAACATTGAATGATCATAGCTTTTTCTTAATTTTTATGACTTAGTTTTTGTCATGTTCTTTGGAATGCCTTTTATGTTCTACGTTAGATCGCTTGTTTCCTGATAAACAATGGAATCAAATTGTCAATGTCAACATTGTTGGTCTGCAGTTGCCTTGTCACAACCCAGTGATATCACGTAGTCTGTGCTGTTCTTCTAGGAGTTTTAAAAATTCACTTTTTATGTAATTTATTTATTCATGCATGTGGAAACATTTGCAGGTATCACTGAAAGATAAGTGGCATATGATGTTTAGAAATCTCACCTGTCCTATATTGTGGGGTTTTATTTTTCAGTTTACTCAAAAACTCTAATGTAAAATAGTCTAAATATCATTACACATGCATACTATTTCTTAAGAATGGAGGAAAAATAAACCACTAAATACTAAGACAACTAATTAACTCTAAGTGCACACAGAATGGCTAAGTAAACAGTTCTTCGTTGAGGCTGGTGTCCTGGGAGATCCCATTGTGCTGTCCCCATTCTGCTCAGTAGTCTTTTATAGTTTTCTGCCTGGCAATCGGTCCACAGGGCATGCCATACTAAATTAAGTAAACCAAAAGCACAGCAATAAACAAGAAAGGGATACTTAGCTTTAAATCATAAAACAATAATAAATTTATTATGCCCAACACCAGTTTCAGAACCCTGGCAATGCAGCAGTGAAACCACTCGACATCTAACCAAAAGATCACAGGCTCAAACCCACCAGTGGGTACACACACACACATACATACACACACTCACACACACAAGATGTGGCGGTGGGCTTCTTTAAAGATTCATGGTTTGGGATGGGGGATGAGAGAAAAATGAAACCAAGGACTGAAGTAGAAAGAAAATGCTTTGAAAATGATTATGGCAACATATGTACAAATGCGCTTGACACAATGGATGGATGTATGGATTGTGATAAGAGCTGTAAGAGGCCCCCATGAAATGATATGTTTTTTATTTCAAAGTCTTGAAAGCACTACAACTTTAGAGGGTATGTTTGAATTGGAATAGAATCATTACATTATATTTGGATTCAATAACAGTTGTTTGATCCAATCCTTTAAAAAATTATTAGAATGAAAATTTATGGAGAAGGAAAATCTCTAGTAGATATGGTAATGTTCTAATACTTTTCTCTTACAAGGAAAAAATGGTAATAAATAGAACACAAAGCTTAAAGCTAAAAAATTATTGACAGATCCACACATTATCTGTCTCCTTAAACTAGAAGGAAATTATATTCTATTCAATGTGGAATGAAACCCATACAGATCAATACTGTAGGCATTAACTAGTAAGCTGAAATGGACTAGTATTGGCCATTTTGAGTCACACAGCTATTTGGCTTACTATGGAGGGAAAGATAAATTCAAATGAAAACATTCATATTCAAAAGGAAGTTTCTATCTTAAAATACAATTCTGTATGATGAGATACTATCTATATACCTACAAAGAAGTTCTGTTAATACAACTATTATTCAAATTTATGCACCAACCTAAAATGTTAATGATTAAAAAACCCAGAATAATCCTAACAACTTCTTCGGTCTAAAATTGATCCAACATGCAATCAAGATGCACTGATAGTTATTGGTGATTGCAGTCTAAAAGCTAAAAACAAAGAGGAAGGAACAGTACTTACAAAAGATGGTCTGTGTGATAGAAATGAACCTGGAGATTACATGACAGAATTTTGCAAGAACAGCAAGCTTTTATTGCAAGGAAATATTTTTCAACAATATAAATAGAGACTATACACATAAACTTTGCCAGAAGGGATACATGGTAATTAAATCAAATATATCTATAAGAAAAAAAAACAATGTAGAAGCTCAAAATCATCAACCAAACAAGGCCAAGGGGCTCTTGTGCAATAAATCATTAATTGCTTTTATTTAAATTCAGACTGAAGTTAAACAAAATTAAAACCAGTGTGGAAACCAAACATAAAAATCTTGTGTCTATACCATCTGAAATTAGAGACCACCTCCAAAGCAGATTTGACAGAATGAACACTAATTTTAGAAGACTGATGAGCTGATTGCTTACATCATAAACATCACACATAAAGACAGCAAAGGGTCATTTAAAAGACAGGAAAGGAATGAAAATAAAAAGTGGATGAAAAGAAGAGACTCTAAAATTTGCTCATGCACTTGAAGTACCTAAATCAAATCGAAGAAGTTGTTTTTTCTGTATTGTTTTTTAACTCTTCCTTTTAAATTTATTTTAAATTTTTTTCATTTTATTGGGGGCTCATACAACTCTTATCACAATCCATACATGCATCAATTGTGTAAAGCACATTTGTACATTCGCTGCCCTCATCATTCTCCAAGCATTTGCTTTCCACTTGGGCTCTTGGAATCACTTCCTCATCTTTCATTTTTTCCCCTCCTTTCCTGCTCCCCCCTCCATCATGAACCCTTGATAATTTATAAATTATTACTATTTTATCATATCTTACACTGCCTGATGTCTCCCTGCACCCACTTTTATGTTGTCCATCCCCAAAGGTTCAGGTTATATGTAGTTTCTTGTAATCTGTTACCCCTTTCTCCCTCACCTTCCCTCCACCCCGTATCGCCACTCTCACCAGTGGTCCTGATTCCCTGTATTTCCAGTTCCTATCTTCACCACTGTGTGTACATTCTCTGGTCTAACCAGGTTTGTAAAGTAGAATTGGGGTCATGATATTGGGGTGGTGGTGTAGCATTTAAGAACTAGAAGAAAATTGTGTGTTTCATCGGTGCTCCACTGCATCCTGAGTGACTTGTCTCCTCTCCATTACTCCTCTGCAAAGGGATGTCCAGTTGCCTACAGATGGATATTGGGTTCCCACTCTGCACTCTCCCTTATTCCAAATGATATGATTTTTTGTTCTTTGGTGCTTGATACCTGATCTAGTCAATCCCTCGTGATCTCACAGGTTGGTGTGCTACTTCCATGTGGACTTTGTTGCTTATGGGCTAGATGGCCACTTCTTTACCTTCAAGCCTTTAAGACTCCAGATGCTACAACTCTCGATAGCCACATACCATCACCCTTCTTCACTACATTCACTACATTTACTTATGCACACATTTGTCTTCAGCATTTGTATGGGGAAGGTGATCAAACAATGATGATTCTTCTTCTTTGGTGTCTGCTACCTGATCTCTTCAACATCTCGTGAATATACAGGCTGGTGTGCTTCTTCCTTGTTGGCTTTGTTGCTTCTCAGCTAGATGGCAGCTTGTTTACCTTCAAGCATTTAAGAACCCAGGCAGATATCTTTTGATAGCAGGGCACCATCAGCTTTCTTCACCATATTTTCTTATGCACACATTTGTCTTTAGCAATCATGTCAGGAAGGTGGGTATCATGGAATATCCATTTGGTCAAGTAACGTGTTCTTGTAGAGGGAGTACATGAGTGGAGGCCCAATATCCATCTGCTACCTTACTACTAAAGCTATAAATATATGCACATAGAAAAAATTTTAAAGTAAAAGAGCTGAAAAGAAAATTTCAAAGGGCTATTGGAGAAGACACAGTGGAGTATATAATGAAATGTGTAAAGACCTGGAATTAAAAAGATAAAACAAGAACACATCTAGCATAACTCTAGCTGTAAGAATTAAAGAACAATTCCAAGCTTCAGAAGGGCAATATTGGAGGATTCCTTAGGCAAAATATTGATTGACATGGTGATTCTCAAAAATACATATGAGAGGAACACACGAAGTGACTATAACAAAAATTCAACCATTTCAAAAGATAGCATATGATGAAGGATCATTCGTATTAAAGGAAGAACTCTAAGTTGCACTGAGGCATTAGTGAAAATTAAGACAACAAGAATTAACAGAATACAAATAGAAATATTTCAACAAGCTGATAGAACCCTGATAGGCCTTATTTGTCTATGCCAAGAAATTTGGAAGCTAGCTACCTGGGAAACTGACAGGAAGAGATGTATCTTGGTATCCACTTTGAAGGAAGTTGATTCAACAGCAAGTAGAAATTATTGAACAATGATATTACTATCACACGCAAGTAAAATTTTATTGAATATGCTTGAAAAATTGTTGCAATAGCACATCAATAGGGAGCTGCCAGAAATGCAAGTGGCATTCATAGAGGATGTGGTATGAGGTACATCATTACCAATGTCAGGGTCGTTCTTGGCTGAAAGTAGGAAATACCAGAAAAATATTTCCATGTGTTTTATTGTGTGCGCAAATGTACTGGATTGTGGATTTCAATGAACACTTTTAAAAATGAGAATTCCATAACACTTAATTATGCTTATGTGGAATCTATACATGACCAAGAGACAGCTTTGGAACAGAAAGAAGGACTCCTGAATAGCATTCACATACTTATTGAGTCTAAGCTTAGGAAATAATTGGAGAAGCTAGATTATATGCAGAAGAATGATGTATCAGGATTAAAGGAAGCCACATGAACAACCTGTGATGCAGAGATGAGACACTATTTCTGACTGCAAACCAGGAAGACTTGAAGAACTTGCTGATGAATATCAAGTACTGGAGCTTTCAGTATGAAGTGCAACTCAGTGTTAAGAAAAGAAAAATCCTCATAACTGGACCAATAGTTAACATTATTATAAATATTTCATCCTGCTTGAATTCACGGCTCCACAATCAGTACTCACTGAAGCAGCAATCATAAATAAAATGATGTACTGCACTAAGCAAATCTGCTGCACATGACCTCTTTTTAAAGGATTGGGCAGGAAAGTTACACCAGACTAAAACCAAGTCATGATATTTTCAATCACTTAATATAGATGAAAGTTGAATAATAAATAAATGACAGAATAATTAATGCATTTGATTACAATGTTGGTGAAGAATAATGAACATGCCATGAACTGTCAAAAGACAAACAAATCTGTCTTATTCCGGGTAATTTCTCAGGGTGATGTAAACATTTGGGACTTTCAATCACATATCTCTGCATACTATTCGACTCATATCTTATATTTATTCGGGTAGATATTAGTGCAGTGGAGTCCATGCTTTCCCATGTGAAGCACTGACTTGGTTTCCTAGTGCTGCGGTGATGGAAATATCAGAAGAACAGAGATGTATTTTCTCACAAAACACGGTGGGACTCCAGGGGAATGAGAATGGGAGACCTTCGTTGTCTATTTCAAGTTCTATTTCAAGTTCTAGTCACCAGAAATCTCTACCTCCAAATTCATATGGTGCCTTACTTTTCTCATGTCTGTTTTAGAAGGCTGTAGTACAGATATAGAAATTAGGATTCCATATCATATACTTCCATAATTAAGCTACTTCTAAAAAGAGTTGTACACACATCATCACAATCAACTCAAATGCTTCCACTGATGTGGAAGTGTGTTAGACAGGGTTTTCTAGAGATATAAAACTAGATTGCTGATATATATATATATATATATATATATATATATATATATATATATATATATATATATATATATATATATATATATATATATAAAGATAGATATATAACACAAGAAAATAACAGTTAAATTATAAACAGATAGAGATATATAATACAGGAAATGAACAGTTAACTTATAAAGCAGTACAAATGGCTCAGTGCAACTCACTCCCGTGAGAGAGTTTTGAGACACTGGGAATCCTTCAAGTCTCTAGGGCCATCTGGTAGTCCTCTGTAGAAAGAGCTAGGCTATCCCAGCACAGGCATCAAAACAGCAAGGTAGGTCACCAACTGTCAGCCAGGTCACCAACTGTCAGTCCCTAGCTCGAGAGATGTAAATTCCAATCATGTGGTCTTAAAGGGACCTCAACTTACAGTGACACAGTCCATAGGCTATACTTCCCACAGGTAGTGTAGCCTGTAAATTGAGGCACAGAACAAGCAAGGCAGGTGCACACTGGTCTGATGATCAAAGAGCAAGAGACAAGAAAGGCGAGACTCACCCAGCTATTTATCTCTCCACCCTTCAATTAATCCCACTTGTGTTTATTGGACAGGCTGGTACAATAAACTATCTCAGGAAGTCACATAATCTCGTGTCAACTTGTGGATATTAAGAACGAAGGGGTAGAGTCTAACCTATCAGGTCACTGCCTGATATGTCTTATTCTGTGTGTGGCCTTCTCATGAGGATTCTGGTAACTTTCTCTTTTCCTAGGAGGTGGACCCATTCTCTCTCTGCTTTGATGTTCTTGTTGACAAGCCACATGGAGCCACGGTGATGGCAGCCAGAGCCCTGGATATGCATCTACCCCCATTGGATCCACAGGACTTGCCAACCTCCGGGCTGTTATATTCCTGCATTTGACATCTTTCCATGTGTTGTATGAGTCTGAAGAGGAATTTACAGACTAGTATCAGGCATCTGGGATAATATTGGACTTATAGACTTGTTCTGTACGGGACTAGGATGTTTTCTCAATATATAATTGCTCTATGATGTAAAGCTCTCTCCTACACAAGTATGAGTATATCTGGATTTGTTTCTCTAGTCAACCCAGTCTAACACAACTAATCAGTCCCTGATGACAACCTCCACCCTCACCTCCATTCCCAAGAAACCATTGCACCAGTTGTTGGCTCTATGCATCCACTCTTGTGCTCCATAAACTCGGAGCCCTAACAGGAACATTAAAACATTAACAGAAAGACAAAACAATAATAATAATATAAAGATAAAAATAAAGAGTAAGAAAAGAAGACCACTAACACTATTTTAAAAGCTGGAGAAGACATTTTTGTCTTGGAACAATTGAGAAATATTTTAGCATAGACCAAATTCAAGGTGGGTCAAGAGAGATGTCAACAGACCAAGTATCTTATTACATCATGGATTGATGCCCTATAATCAAGTTTACAATAACCTCTGCCTGAAAATAAAGCTGCTCAAGGCCTTCGTCTGTGACTAGCTGAGTTTGCCTATGGAACTGTATGATATGTGAATATTATATCAAGAAACTACCAAAACAGAAAAAAGGAAGAAAGCAAATTTCACCTATGGTTACCATGGGTGAAGAATGAACAGGTTTTGCTTAGGAGGCAATGAGTTCATTTCAATGGTGATGGAACAATTTTAAAAGGGATATCCATAATGATTACAGAGCACAATGCCACTGACTTATACATGTAGAAGCTGTTGAATTAGAGAATTGTTTTGTTGTGCATATTTTTGCCAACACTGATAAAAATGGAATGAATAACAATGAGCATGGGAGGAAAAGCAAATGTTCGAAAATTGATTGTGGTGAAGATTATACAATTCTTCTTTATATAATTGACCTAGTGAACTATATTATATGTGGATGAAGTGCCAATAAAATGTCTAAAATAAAATAGAGGAGCTAGGATTCCAATGCACATTTGGGGAACACAATTCAATCTATAAGAAAACGTATTCTCTTTCTACATTTTCATATGACTGCCATGTGATAAGTTTCATGTATGTCTCAATAACATTGTATTATAATTTTCATTGTTAAAAGAAATGACTTTTTAGGAGTCATTTTAAATAGATATGTAGTAAAAATTCATCACAAACTCAGCTTCAAATAATTGTCTATTTGATATTACAAGTAATATGCATAGATTGCCTGTGACTAGACTTTGAGCAAACAGTCAAAATAATACCCTCATGTACTTTAAATTAACTAATAATAAATTATTAATAACAAACAGAAATAACTATGTAAAGACTGATGTTTAATGTTTATATTTGAAGATATTTGAGCATTAAATACAATTAAGAACAGATTGATATATTTTTTTAAACTATTCTAGGTGACACTATAATTTTTCAGTTTTAAGGATGAAGTAATTTATAGGGCTAAGATGATGTATTTAATATAACACAATATGGCTGATTTTATCAAAATTACATTTTTGTTTAAAAAATAACAGTACACAGTGTAAGATATGACAAAATAATAATAATTTATAAGCTGTCAAGGATTCATGAGGGAGAGGGATGAGTGAGGGACGGGGAAGTGGGGACGGAGGGGCAAAAAATGAGGAGTCGATACCAAAGGTTCAAGTAGAAAGCAAATGTATTGAGAATGATAATGGCAACGAATGTACAAACATGCTTGACACAATGGTTGGATGTATGAATTTTTATAAGAGTTTTACTAGTTCCCAATAAAATGATTAAATAAAAAAAGTTGAATTTTAAAAAGTAAAAGAAAAATAATATGTACAAAAATGAGAAGGAAAAGGTTCCAAATGAGATTTTATGAGTCAATGGAAATGTTATTCAATGGAGGCATCAAAAAGAATACAATGTGCAAGGAAAGTTTTGTGTTGTGATAAGGTACCATTAATCATTTCTGGCAACTTACTAGGAGACTTCATAAATTTCTTTTGTCATTATTTTTCTCCATTTTCCATGAATTTTGAAAGCCCTCTCATATGTCCAACAGAATGAAAGACTTCCAAGTCCCTCGTAACCTTCACCATCATTACTATGTATGAGTCCATTGTGGCAGCGATTCTGTCATCCCAATTCCATGAAAGGTCTTCATCTTTTTCTTTGACCTTCCACTTTATCAACGTGATGTCTTTCTCCAAATATTTATTTTCCCTGATAACATGTTAAAAGTACATGAGATGGTTTTACTAACCTCTCTTCTGAGGTTCATCCTGGTTGTGTTTCTAAGGCACAGTTTTCTAGCAGTTCATGTTATGATCAATGCTCTACCAAGATCATAATCAAAGACAGCATCCATTTACTCTTCGTTAGTCATTGTTCAGTTTTCTCCTCATATGAGGCAATTGAAAATATCATGGTATGGATCTGTGTGCCTTAGTTCTCAAAGTGACATTTTAATTTTTTATTACACTAAGAAGATATTTATAACAAATTTTCTCAATGTATCATTTCTTGTTTGATGGTTCCATTAAAGTTAATTGTGGAATCAAGTAAAGTTGAACATTCCGTGACAGAAGAGTTGTGAGATGATAACAGCAGCATCATAGATTAAGAAATCAAAAGATCGTTAAAAAAATAATAGAAAGATAGATTGGCTAGAAGTGAGTACCAGAAGATTTTCTGAAACATACACTGAGAATAGTGTAGCTAAAGGAAATGGAAGTAAGGATGAAATCAAACACTGAACAGAAAATTTCAGAGTATCTTGAGATAACAAAAGTATCAAAATAAAATATGCAAATACATGAATTTCAAAAATCACAACCAAAGAACTCATGGAACATATTTCAAGTTAAAAAACAAGAAAAAAGTCAAGCCTTGAGTTAAAATACTGAAAGACTCTATTGACAAAATATTTCACTCTACAGGAAGCATCAAAAGAAAATGGAAGGAATACACAGAGACACTTGAACAAAAAGAACTTGTTGATATCCAACCATCTCAAGAGAAAAAATAGGATCAAGAAACCAATGATAGTGAAAGGAATAAGTCCAATCTGTACTGAAGTCATTAGGAAAAAAGGACTTCAGGATTTGATAGAATACCAATTGAAATGGTTCAACCATCTGATGAAGCACTGGGAGACCTCATTGGTCTATGCCAAGAAATATGGAAGAGAGCTACCTGGTCTACTTACTGGAAGATGTGTGTGTGTATATGTGTGTGTGTGTGTATGTGTGTGTGTGTGTGTGTGTGTGTGTGTGTGTCTATTCCAGAGAAAAGTGATTCAAGAAAATATGGAAATCACCAGACAATATCATTAATATCACATGGAAGTAAAATTTTACCAAAGATCATCTAATAACTATTACATCAGTACATTACGAGCTGCTAGGATTTCAAGCCTAATTTTGAAGAGGACTTGGAATGAAGGATATCATTGTTGACATTAGATTGATTAGATCATGGCACACAGCAAAGAATTCCAGAAAGATGTTTACTTGTGTTCTATTGACGATGCAGAGGAATTTGGCAGTGTATATCACAACAGACAATTGATAGCCAGCCTTGAAAGGAATGGTAATGATAGAATATTTCATTGTGGTCATGTGCAGCCTGTGAATGAACCAGGAAAGTGGTTGGAACAGAACATTGGGGTACTGAATGAATTAAAACCAGAAAAAGTGTGCATCAGGGTTGTCCATATTTATGCAATCTCATGCTGATCAAAAAATCTGAGAAACTGGACTTTGGTATCCCAGGAAGATTGTGGCATCAGGGTTGGAGGAAGGCTTATTAAGCACCTTTGATATGCAATGACAAGCTTGCTGGCTGAAAGTAAGAAGGATTTGAAGCACTTGCTGATGAAGATCAAGGATCGTAGCCTTCAAGACAGATGCCAACTCCATGTAATGAAAATCCAAATCCTCACAATCGGACTAATAGGTAACATCATGATAAAAGAAGAACAGACTGAAGTTGTGAAGGAACTCATATTGCTTGGATCCACAATAAGTGCTCATGGAAGTAGCGGTCAAGAAATCAAAAGACATATTACATGAGGCAAATCTGCTTATGAACATTTTAAAGTGTTGAAGAGCATGGATGTCGTTTTCAGGGCTAAAGTATACCTCACTCAAGCCATAGTATTTTCAATCACATTATCGTGTGAATTTCAATCGTGTGAAAGTAGGATACTGAGAACGTAAGACCACTAAGAATCTATACACTTGAATTACTTTGCTGAAGAAGAATATTGAAACTATCTGGGACTGCTAGCAGAACAAACAAATCTGTCTTGGACAAAGTCCAGCCAGAATGCTCCTTAGAATCTAGGATGGCAAGACTTCCTCTTATGTACTTTGGAATTGTTGGCACGGGGGTGGGGGGCAGTCCCTGGAGAAGGACCTCCTGTTTGGTCAAGTAGGCAGGAAGAGGAAAAAGGAAGACTCTCCCCGGATGGATTGTCAAGGTAGCTGCAACGATGAGTTCAACTATGAGAAGTGAGGATGGTGCCGGACTGGCCATATTTCATTCTGCTGTGCACAGGATCATTGAGTCAGAACTGACAACAGCACACAGCAAAAATGCTAGCCTCGCTTCCATTTTATTCTCTTTGAATGATCACAACAGCCTATACATTGTCCCTTTGGTTCTATATTGTCTATGTCTACTTCCTTAGTTACATAGCAAGTAGCTTCATTTTTTCAAAAATGCAAATTAGATCACTTCTCTTACCAATGTAAATCACTCTGGTTTTCTATCCCACTTAAAAGTATGCACAAATCTCTTACTATGGTTGAACTCTCTGCCCTCCACACTCAGTATACATCAACCACAGAGGCCTTTTCGTTTCTAGAATTTATTCTTATCCCACATGCTTTGCTTTTAATGCAATCTCTGGTTAGGGTGCTTTATATCAAGTAGTTGCATATCTGATTCTTCCTCCCCTCAACGTCATGCCTACTAAATTCTTTGCTGATCATCAATTTGCATTCTAGGTAAGCCCTCCTCAACTGAGGGGATTTCTAAAACTCTTTTCTGATATTCTTTTCTTCATAATATATACTAAAATCTGAAAAATGATCTTGAATTCTTATTTGTTTGCTTGTTTATCGGCTATATCATTCTATTAGACTAATTCCTTAGAGGGGAAGGATTTCTCTGTCGTGTTAAAGCAACATTGTTTTCTCATGCTCTAGAATAGTGTCATAAAGGTACTGGGTCCTGAATCAATATTGTTAAATGAATACTCCAAGTGCTGATGCAAAAAAATGCCCACAAAAGTCCTTAGAATAAACAAAATAGAGTTGTGAAACTGGTCCCATTTATTTTAAGAATATTGGTGATAATATCACTAGTTCTTAGGGTAGTTTCTCTTTAGTAGTTGCTTTGTTGATGCCACATGGGTTTGAAAATAGTATGATTGCCGTGGCTTTACCGGGGAACTTATTAACTTCTTTGTGGTGTACCCCTTACAACTTTGCTCTTTATTCATTTCAATCCAGTTTCTACTTTTCACCAAACATTTGTTTTTCTTTTTTATTTTTTTTACTTTTTCTCCTCTTTTTATTTATTTATTTATTTATTTTTTTAATTTTAACGATTTATTGGGGCTGATACAATTCTTTTCACAGTTCATACATATACATATATCAATTGTATAAAGCACATCTGTACAGTCTTTGCCCTAATCATTTTTTTCTCTTTTCTTCTTTTACATTTTATTAGGGACTCAAACAACTCTTACCACAATCCAAACATATACATACATCAATTGTATAAAGCACATCCATACATTCCTTGCCCCAATCATTCTCAAGGCATTTGCTCTCCACTTAAGCCCCTTGCATCAGGTCCTCTTTTTTTCCCACCCTCCCTCCCCATTCCCCCCTCCCTCATATGCCCTTGGTAATTTATACCTCGTTATTTTGTCATATCTTGCCCTATCCGGAGTCTCCCTTCCCCCCTTCTCTGCTGTCCCTCTCCCAGGGAAGAGGTCACATGTGGATCCTTGTAATCAGTTCCCCCTTTCCAACCCACTCACCCTCCACTCTCCCAGCATCGTCCCTCACACCCTTGGTCCTGAAGGTATCATCCACCCTGGATTCCCTGTACCTCCAACCCTCATATGTACCAGAGTACAGCCTCTGTCCTATCCAGCCCTGCAAGGTAGAATTCGGATCATGGTAGTTGGGGGGAGGAAGCATCCAGGATCTGGGGGAAAGCTGTGTTCTTCATCGATACTACCTCACACCCTAATTAACCCATCTCCTCTCCTAAACCCCTCTATGAGGGGATCTCCATTGGCCGACACTTGGGCCTTGGGTCTCCACTCTGCACTTCCCCCTTTATTTAATATGATATATATACATATATACACATACTCATATATACATATACATACACACACTTATATCTTTTTTTTTTTTTGCATGATGCCTTATATCTGGTCCCTTGGGCACCTCGTGATCGCACTGGCCGGTGTGCTTCTTCCATGTGGGCTTATTTGCTTCTGAGCGAGATGGCCGCTTGTTCACCTTCAAGCCTTTAAGACCCCAGACACTATCTCTTTTGATAGCCGGGCACCATCAGCTTTCTTCACCACATTTGCTTGTGCACCCATTTGTCTTCAGCGATCCTATCATGGAGGTGTGCAGTCAATGATATGATTTTTTGTTCTTTGATGCCTGGTAACTGATCCCTTTGGGACCACTCGATCACACAGGCTGGTGTGTTCTTCCATGTGGACTTTGTTGCTTCTGAGCTAGATGGCCGCTTGTTTATCTTCAAGCCTTTAAGACCCCAGTCACTATCTCTTTTGATAGCCGGGCACCATCAGCTTTCTTCACCACATTTACTTGTTCACCCACTTTGGCTCCAGCCGTTGTGTCGGGAGAGTGAGCATCATAGAGTTCCAATTTAATAAAAGAAGGTATTCATGCATTGAGGGAGTGTTTGAGTAGAGGCCCAAGGTCCTTCCGCCACCTTAATACTTGACCTATAAATATAGACACATAGATCTATTTCCCCATCCTCCTATATATATTTGCATGTACATGTCTTTGTCTAGACCTCCATGAATGCCCTTTGACTCCTAGCTCTTTCCTCCATCTCCCTTGACCTTCCTCCTGCCCTACTACCACATTTGTTTTTCTTTAACTTCACTTTGAGGGTCTGCTATCTTGTAGTTTATAAAATTTTGCAAACCACCTTAAATTCTTCCTAGAGTAGAAAGTATAACTTAACAAGAAATTCAGACCTCAAATATTTAACATTTTGTTAAAAATAAGTGGAATCTGAATACTAAACTATATTAAACCTGGAAGACTTTAAATAATCAGGATATTTATTACAGTGTCTTACATAATGTAGGCATTCAAAACACATGTTTATTTAATTTGATCAACCACTGTACGGCTTATTATTTAAACAGCCATGCATTAATTCTAAACTAATTTAATAAATGCAAGTTAACATACTAGATATCAAGAGGAATATGTTTGTCTGGGTTGACTAGAGAAACAAATCCAGGACACTCATACATATAAGAAAGAACTTTATAGACAAGAGCAATGGGATATTGAGAAAACATCCCAGCCCAGTCCAGATGAAGTCCTTAAGTCCAATATTAGCCCATATGTCTGATACCAATCTATAAGTTGCTCTTCAGACTCACACAACACATGCAATGATGCTGGATGCAGGAAGATCACAGGCCAGTGGGTGAAAAGTCATGTGGATCCAGTAGCAGTGGATCTCAGCACTGCAGGGGTCTCCACGTGGCTCCTTCAGCTCCAAGGCTCTAGCGTAGTTCCACGTGCCTTGTCTGTAGGAATGTTTCTCAGGGAATGTGTGTGTCCTGCCTTCCATTAGCTATTTAGCTCCTTAGTGGCTTCAAATGAGTCATCAAGCTGCGACCTGATGGACAGGCTAAACTCCACCCCTTCATTTTGAAGTCTCAAATTGACAACATATTATGTAACTACTACAACAAAGTAGACACAAATCAGCCCACTTACTCTTCTTATTAGAGCATAATATCCATTAGAGAGATATGACATAAAATCAAATACTTCAATATGTAATATAGTTTGATCTTGGAAGTCTAAGTCAGTATGCTTGCTATTTCCAAATTTTCTATCTAGGAAATGAATTTCAATGAGTGGTTTTGCTAGTATTGAGGATACATGATTTCATGGTTGGTTTTGAGATAGGTTTTTCCTTTACTCTGACAATGTTTACATATAAATATGTATATAACACAACATTAGCATTGAAGGATTCTTACCTGTAAAACTCAGTAGCATAAATTACATTCACCACCTTGTACAACAGTTACTGTGGTCTACTTTCAACTTGCTTTTGAGTAAGAGTAGCCAACCTCCACTGCTGTGCACCCAATAGTCTATTAGGTAGTTAGGAGGGAAAGTACACAGGACCAATGTGATTAACTCTTTTAGACACAATCTTTTTGAGGCATTTGAGACAAAACTTGTAAAGCAGCGGTGGCATTAGCCCCAGGACACTAGGAGAACCTATTTAGCGGAACGGAAGCCTCATAGCGAGAGCACAAACAGGAGATCTGGCAGTTTCCAAGAGCCATGCACCAACTAAAAAACGAATCAGTTCCTGGTGAGGCAATACTGACTCACAGTGGCCCTATGATGAGAATTGTTCCAGAAGTGTTTTGGTTTTGTTTTTAATAATTAATGTATTTTTAATAACCACCCAAGTACAGTTCACATAAATTTCAGTAGTTCAAACATATTCATAAGAGCTACGCACCATCATAATAATCTATTACAGTGCACGTCTTCTTCCTTGGGAGTCCTACTGGTGTGGTGGTTTCTCAACGGGCTGCAATCCACAGATCAGCAGTTCGAAAACACAGCAGCTCCGCTGGAGAAAGACTGTGCTTTCGATGTCCTGAAAGAGTTACAGCCTGGGAAACTAGCCGAGGCTCTTTCACCCTGTCCTATGAGGTTACTATGAGCAGCATCTACTTGTTTGTTTGCTCTTCCTTGTACTCATTTTTAGCTCTCCATTTCCTGCCGGCCTCCTTTATCACGTCCCTTTGAATTGATTGATCCAGTTGTTGTTGCTATAGTTTTCTCTGGGTTTCAGATATAGAAAATCATACAAAATCAAGACAGAAATGATTATGATCTTTATATTATTACCATCTTTCAGAAGCAGATCCCCACGCTTTCTTCAGATACAACTCATCTTGAGTTTGAACACCAACTTTCAGTTCACAGTGTAACCCTTTGAACCAAGAAATTCACAAGATACTCAAATTGCAAATCTAGCTTTCTCCTAGTTATGAACAGATGAGTTATCTACTTGAGATTGTGGAGTAACTTTTCAGTTTATATGAGGGTATGCTACATAACAACGATTTCTGTCTTTCCCCTAATAAATCCCAAATGATTCCAGTGAGTTTCTGTTCTTTGCCACCACATTCTATTCAGTTAGCTTAGACAAACGTGCAAATGTATCCATGCCAAAATCTACCAAGAGAATGTTTGTTGGACCTGCCCCTACCTACTCTGATTAAAAAATAGACTGGTCATACAAATAGATTTGCTTCTATCAACATCGAGCAGCCTTCTTTAACCTGATGCTGTTATCATAGAAATACCACAAGTGGATGCTTTAAACAAACAGAAATTTAATCTCTGGTAGTTAGAAGTCTGGAAGCCTGATTCTCAGGCGCCAGCCCTAGGGAAATATTTCTATCTGAAGGAAGAACCTTGCTCCTTTGCCACATCTAGGGACTCGCGATTGCTGTATGAGTCTTACTCCAATTCTTGCCCTGCACCTAGGAGGTCTTAGACTCCTTGTCCAAAGGACACACACTTCTTTCCTATCTCTTTCAAGCCCTTTTTCCTCACAGTGAAGGTCAATTATTACCAGACTGTCTCTGTGAACATGTGCAGAAAGGAACGTCTCAACCTTCAAGGTCACCTCAGAACACAAGAACATTGGTCCAGGAAAAAGAGTCACCAGAAAAATGTCACCAGATGAACTCGGAAGACATTTAAAATCAAGGGGCCAATAAGCCATTTCCTGTCAAGACTTATCATGATTGCCTAATACATATATTCATGATAATTTCTGTGAAATCAGTTACATATTCATAAGCCTCTGACTTAGCTCCTGTTGTACATATATAAAACTGTAAATTCTCTCTTCTTACAGTAGGGTGGGGTGGGGAGCAGGAACTTGCTTTGGAGCCTATAGCCCCAGCTTGCTCCCTGATAGTGCAAAGTGAAGCTTTCCTCTTTCATCTCCATCCAGTCTTTCTTTGCCAGTCTCCCAAGAGACCTAGGTTGGTGATAGTAAAGACACTTGGCTTCTGACTGAAATGTTGAGGATCTTTGAATCTTGGGGGGAAAGCCTGAATCTACATTTTAAAATATCAGCCATTATTAACTCTTTGTAACCCTATTCTGCTTTAATACATAGATGGCTTCCATGAGTCAGAATTGACTCAATAGCAACTGAGTTAGTGCATGCCTACTTGAACAATAGTCCTTCAGGACAATATTTCTAAATGTTTAAAGATAATTCCTAAGTCTGTATAATTCTTTATTTCTGTATGACGCAAGGCCCATTCCTTCCACCATTTTTTCCTCATATAACTCTCACTCACTGCCACGCAGTCAATTCTGAATCATAGTGACTCTCTGTCAGGGTAGAACTGCCCTGGAGACGAACACTTTACAGGAGTATAAAGCCGCATCTGTCTGCAGTTGTGGTGACTGGTAATGGTTTCAAACCGCCGATCTTGCAGTTGGCAACCCAAAGTATAACCCCTAGAGCTCCGCTTCATATAACCGACTGCCCCATTCCTCATCTGTCTGCTACGTTCTACTGGCTGCTTACTCATTTGTCGTGGGAACCTGGTGGTATAGTGGTTACATGTTGGGCTGCTGATTGCAAGGCCAGCATTTGGAATCCACCTGCCTCGTAGCTGGAGAAAGAGGAAGCTTTCTACACCTGTAAAGAGTTATAGTCTGGCAGCCTTCGGGGCAGGTCTACTATGTCCTGCAGGGTTGCTATGAGTCAACATCAACTTCATGGCAGTGAGTTTTTGAGTGAACTAAACAAAATGGAAATAACTGTCTACTTATGTAAATATATTTTAATAAGCTTTTAACCAGACTCCTATCTTGTATGAAAAGTGAGAACTCTAATAAGATTCAGTAAAGATAAATTGCACACATACACGCTCCAAGGTGGCCATTATGCAAGATGTGAAGATGTTCACATTCTGATCATTATTGTAAAGAGCATGAATCAATTTTAAGGAATAATAGCCATTTCAATTTATAGTCGTCTGTTCGGTATGTGTCTCCTTGACATTTCTGGCCTAGCTAGAGGTCAAGTTACTGAAGAAAAAATTAACAGAGTGCGTGCAATAGGAAGTAACACATTCTGTTGAAACACTGAGGTTTTTATAAATGTAATGGGACTTCCCAAGTTTTCCCTGATGGATTAGTGAGTTTACTGAACATTTTCCCTTTGTTTTAATTTAGGCAATACTCCAAATAGAAATTCTATCTGATTAGGGTATTTGTTAAATGGAGATTAAAATCCATAGTGCTTATTTAATGGAGAAATTCCATTAAAAATCTAGTCTGCCCTGGTGTCCAGATTACCCACATTTTTGAAAGCATTAAACATATACTGCTATTAAAAGTCATAACTATCACAATCTAATGTTCTGTTTCAAGAAGCAAAGACAATCTTACAATTATTTAATAAGGAGTTCCAATAGAATAGTACAATCCATTTAGAGTTATTTAGCATGCTGTGCACTTTGTTCTTATGACAGAAGAATTGGTGAAAATTATCTAAAAAGGAATGAAGCTATGGTTGACTTTCAACTTAGTAACTAAGAGGATGGTTATTGACCCAATTTATAAATATATAAATAGTATAAAATGCATTTTCATATAACAGCCACATATAATGATAAAATAGTGTGATACTTCTGGATACATGCATTTAGGGGCCTTGAAGAATGAAATTATCCCACTACTTGACACTATAATTAACTTTCCCTGAAAATATTTTGATAGCAGGCCTTCCTTGTGCCTTAACTCTAATACTTTTACCCTCCAATCACTTTCACTCACAATCAGTGAGGCCCAAGCATTTGAGCATGCATCAAACTTACTAAAATCAAATTATGGACCTCTAATTCCCTGCACTGTTGGATCCATTGTTAAAACCAAAACATGGAAAACTCAACAGGAGTGCCAATAGGAAGTATGCTTAGAAAAAGGGGCAGGAACATTGGAGAAAATTAGCAGGGTAGGCTCCAAAACAGAGAGCAAGAATAGTGGCTGAAGAGAATTTTCCAGAAAAAGAATTCCACAATAGAAAGGGAAGTAAAATACTGCACAGACTAAAATGTCAAAACATAAAATCTTTAAATATTACAAAGGGGCCAGGAATTAATTATGAGTAGCTCATTGCTGTGTGACATAACACTGAGGTACCTAATTTAAATGAGATGAAGTTAGGCATACTCATATATACAGATGTATACAAACATAAACACATACACACAGTATGTATGAAATAAAAGGACCCTGTAGCATAAACTAGGTTCCTGGTGATACAAAGAGTGATCTTGACTGTAATCCAAAGGGCTGGAGGTTTAAATTCTCCCAATAGTGACAAATATAAATGGCCAAGTCATCTATTTGAAGATTACAGCCATTTGAATACCTAATGGCACAACAGTTCTAGTCTGAGATGGGTGAGGTCAACAGGAGTTGGATTGTCTCGATAGCAACAGGTAGAGATATGTAACACAATAATAACAATAATAATATCATCCAAGCTGTTGCTTCCTTGAGCTCTTGAAACTGTCATTGACTAAATTGTTAGATTTAAATTATATGAAATCACTGTTATTCCTATCTTTATCACTGTTCCATGACTTACAAAACTGTTCTGATTCAGTTCCTGCTATATGCCAGACTTTCCCACAGGCAGTTTTACCTATAAGCTATAAATATCCTCTGTCATTGATAAGAAGTAAATTATGGCTTCTTATATAGTGACCTTATATGGTCCCTTATAAAACAGTGATCTTACATAGAGTTTCTAAGACTGACAATCTTTATGGGAACAGAGAGATTCATCTTTCTCCCAGAAAGCAATTGCTGAGTTTAAACATATTTTATTAATATGTACTAGAATTATATGTGTTATGCATTCTCTTTTTCATATTTATTGATGATGAAATAGAATAAAGATTTTCTACTTCAAACTCACAGAAACTAGCAAAGGCTGATAGATTCCAAGATTATCTCAGTTTGATTACTTAGTGAAATTCTGCTGGGTCACTGGTTAAGCATTCAGAAGCTACTCCAATGTTTGGTGGTGACTCAAATCCACAAAGGGACAATATCAAGGGTCCTCGAAGAAACTACACAGGAGGCAGACCTAGTGAGCAGCTCTCGTAAATATTGCTGCTTGTAAAACTCTCTGGGGTAGTAATACTGGGTCTTACGAGGTCACTGTGAATCAGAATCGACTCAACAGCCCATATTTTCATCTTCTCAGGAGACCTGCATTCTGACCCAATGCAACTAGTATGCAAAAACCACCAATCTCTCCATTTTCATTTTCAGGTTGCCATTATGCTGAACTTATTTTATTGGAACTTCCAGACAAGTACAAGCTTCCAAAAATCAGACTATGGAAAATCCTATACACCATTACAATTAAATGTGTATCGGTTATTATTTGAAGCTCAATGATGACAATATACTTATTTATAATAAAGAAAATGCTTATTTATAATAAAATATTTTAAAACTAGTGTGATTATGCAAATAGGCATATTTTCTTTAAATTTCTTATTATTGATGTTATCTGCTACCAAGTGAACATTGTTTTTCAAACTTATTACTGTTAATTGGGTAAAGGTTCACATAGCAAATCTGTTTCTCATTCAACAAGCGATAAATATTTTGCTTCATGTCACTGATTACATTCCCCAGAATATAACATTGCTCATCCCACTTTTACCTTGTATTTTCCATTCCATTCCTCCTCCATTCTTGTATTTTCCTGTCTTCTGAACTTTGTCCTTGAGCAAATGCTGGCCTTTCGATCTTGAATAGTTCTTTGTTCTAAAGAGTATACATACTCCTATTGTTATTGTTCACCTTATATATCTTTCTATTTTGTGACTGAAAACACTTTTGAGAGTGAGGATGCCTTAATATATGCCAGAACAATAAGAATCATTTCTCTTCGCCATTCCTTTGTGTAATGTAACTTTGCCATTTCTGTGATCCATTTTTCCTTCTCCTTCAACGTAGGTTAGTTCTGTAACTTTCGCTGTTGGCATCCTAGGGGTGCTGGCTCTTGAGCACAGGTGGCCCCCTAGCTCCTGGTTTTGCTTTCTTGGGTGATATTTACCATTTAAAAAGTTCAAACTATCTACTACAACAGTGGTTCTCAGCCTTCCTAATGTTGCAATCCTTTAATACAGCTGTTCATGTTGTGGTGACCCCCTCCCAACCATAAAATTATTTTTGTTCCTACTTCATAACTGTAACTTTGCTACTGTTATAAATCAGGTAACCCCTGTGAAAGGGTCATTTGACCCCAAAGTGGTCACAATCCATAGGTTGAGAACTGCTGTCTTAAAAGGTAAGGAGAGAGAGAGCATGTGTATTAAACCCAATGACCTAGATTATGATTTGGCCCATCTGACAGTCTAAGAAGAAGTCCTACCATCACAATCAGCTCCCAGCCTTTTGAGCTACTTCAGCTGAGACACCAGGCAAGTGAGTGGAGGCACATGGAACAGGTCTGAACCACTCCTCCTAAACCTCATCCAACCTACTGACTCTTAAAATCATAAGGGGTGAAGTGGCTGTTTTAGGTCACAATGTTTGAAGTTAGTTTTTCTTCTTTCAAGACTAACCTAAAATCCCATCTCCTTCTCAACACCTTAGCCAAATACTCCAACTGATTTGTATTAGTCACACATTACCCTCTAATACGTTTAAATTGTTAACTTGTTGTCGCTATGTATGGAGCAGTAACCTTCAAAGTTGGTTGCACATAACAGAGAGCACAGTCACAAATGGCTTGCACATGTAAATAATTGCCTAGATCACCTGACCAGATATTTGATGGTAAGAGCTTCTTGGTGTTTGGTGTTTGATACAGGTGTAGCAATCAAATCTGAATTCAATGAAGGAGAAAGAATACAAACAGCACATCCATTTCCTTAATTATAATATAAAAATCTTACTTAGATTAATTTCTACCCACATTACTTATGTCAGAATATGTAAATATGTAATTTCTCCAGGCTGTGTGGTAGAGGAAGGCAAAGAGGGAGACTTAAAGTCTCCTAGAGGTTTTGAAAAACAGAACAGGGGTTCTGCTAGAAAACTTCCTCAACACTGACTGCAATGCAGGGCCTAAAATGAACATTCAATAAATGCATTGTTTTGAGTTAATAAAACTGATTATATATATATATATATATATATTCTGAATAAAAGCAATGATACACATAGACTAGAAAAAGTTACAACTTGATATTAAAAAGCAGAAGACTGATGAAAACTAAAGAGTTATCATTCATATCTTCCCAGATTGTTCATATAAAAAAGGAAGTAGAAAGGGCATTGTATAAAATCACAAAAACTACAAGAAATAAAATGTAACAGTAACAATAGTGGTACTAAAAGAAGAACAATATTACATGGGCATTTATATGTTGTGGGAAAACAGAAAAATAATAAAAAATGAAATCTCATGTGTGAATTTAACTTTGAAAAAAATGTTTCTAAACCCCTTGAGTAATAATGTAAATCAAATGACAAAAAGAAATGGATGAAGGGAGAGAAAGAGGAAAAAGAAAAAGAAGAAATAACCAGAGAGGATAAGCTAAACAATGAAATGAGGATTAAAGAATATACTTCATGAAAATACAACAGACAAGAAATATGCCTGTCAAGAAGCAGTATAAGTGAGGCAGTCTCCTTTCTAATGAATATTCAACCCTATATTTTAATCTTGCGCCACATTTCTCAACCTGCGGATTGCGACCCTTTGGGAGTCAAACAGCCCCTTCACAGGGGTCACCGAAGACCATTGGAAAAACATATACATTTTTCACAATATGTAATTATATATTGTTTTATGATTAATCGCTGTGCTTTAATTATGTTAAATTTGTAACAATGAAAATACATCCTGCATATCAGATATTTACATTATGATTCATAACAGAAGCAAAATTACAGTTAAGTAGCAATGAAAATAATTTTATACCTGGAGGTCACCACAACATGAAGAACTGTAGTAAAGGGTCACAGCATTAGGAATATTGAGAAACACTGATTAAGTATATCTTTATATCCTTATCAGAGAGTGCTATGAAGATGTTTATCTACGTTGTGTTGACTATGCAAAGCATTCAACTCTGTGGATCATAACAAATTATAGATAACTTTGTGAAATGTAAGAATTCCAGAACACTTAACTTCTGTGCTCATACAGAATCTGTACATAAACTAAGATGCAGTAGTTCACAGATCAGGTAATGTTGCATAATTTAAAATCACAAAAGGTATGCATTAGAGCTGTTTTTCACTAGATTTTTTTAAAATCAGATTGATGAGCAAATAATCTCAGAAAATGCAAAACATGAAGAGTAATGTGGTGGCAGGATTAGAGGAAGACATTAACAAACTGCAATATGTAATTGACACAGCTTTAAAAGTGAAGAGGATTGAAGCACTTATTAATGAAGATTAAAGCTTTCAGTATGCAGCACCTAAAGATAACAATAGATCATCACCAAGCATATATCATGATAGAAACAAATGAAATATTAGTATTTCTTCTGCATCTTATATATATATATATATATATACACATATATATGTATATATATATATATATATATATCACCTATCGCAACTTTACAGAGTAATCTGATGGTGTTAAATTAAATATGCATAAATTCTACCCTTGTTAATAATTCCATTTGGATTCTTTTAGCAATACTACTCACTCTTATTGTAAGGACTTTTACTTCCCTGTAAAAAATTAATACAATAACTTTATTTTGCCAGGATAGGAACTTTCATCAAAGTGAAAATGTCTTTGATTTTTTTTCTGAAGTGGTTAGTCATGGTTAATGCTACAGTAAAATAATGTAATGAGAAAAAGTGGTAAATATCATCAGATGATTGTTTGTGTTGAGATTAGAAAATCTATTATTTCCCTACTGAGAACTAGTTCTACATATTGAATTATAGGAATTTATACTGAAGTTAGAAAGTATCCATAATTTTTTTCATTAATTAAAGTAGTTAATTACTCAGGCATGGCTTTAATTTCTTCTATTAAATTATAACAAACCCCTAATACACTTGGTTGGTTTATCTGTCCCCTTGGTTATTTAGAGTTTCAATCATTATTTTAGAAATTAATTTCACAGTCACAATCTTTGCATTTATAAAAACATCTTTTAATGTTATCTGGAAGCAAAGTGGAAATTACAAGAGTGCTATTTTGAGAGCTATGAATTGGACACAGCAGCTACAAATGCTGAAGACTCACCTGCTGCCATGTAACTGGAAGCACTAGTGGCATAGTAGGGTGTACACTGGGCTGCTAACAATGATGTCGGCAGTAGGAAAGCAACAAGCACTCTGAGAAAGAGCAGGGTTTCTCCTCCTGGAAAGAGTTACAGTCTCAGGAACCCACAGGGGCAGTTCTACCTGTCCTATATAGGCGCTCAGAGTCAGAGTTGACTCGATCTCAGTAAGTTTTTATCACATATCTAGAGTCCCTGCATAGCAAAAATGGTTGTGCTTACCTACTCACCAAAAGGTGGGCAGCTTGAATCTACGCACAGGGTCCTCAGAAAGAAAGAGCGGTTATCTTCCAAATGACAGCCTTAAAAATATATGTAGCCTTGTCTTACTCTGAAGCTCATTGAGTTACCCTGAGTCAGAATTGACTCAATGGAAGCTGGTTTAGTTCATTTAGCTTATCATATGACTCCGTGTTTGCACCCCTTCTGTGAAACTCTGTGAATGAGCAATCTTAACTAATTTCAGGGGAAGGTGGTGCTGATGTAGAATCACCTGCCTAGAGTTCCCATTTGGTGGCCAGCGGATCAACAGGTGAGGAGGAAACATTACAGGAGACCCAGACTTTCAGCATTACAGGGTCTTTTCTTTTTCAGACCTGCCTCTCCACTTACTGCCCAGGGAGAGCTCAGGAGAAACCCCTCCAGCATTCCCTTCTCACCCGAGAGGCAGTGATTGCTGCACTCCTTGACCTCCCCCCCCCCCAAGTTATAGGACCCACCGCTTCGGCAAAATATCCCCAAACATTCTCCCCCCACCCCAGTCCAGCACAGGGGCCCACATCTGCACAAACCTCTGGAAGCCCTGGATGCTGGACCCCTTGTGGCCCCACTGAATAGAGCTTACATTGATAGCTACAGCCCCTTACCAAATCCCTGCTCCGTCCACTCCTTGCAAGGACCAGGCTCTTCAGATAGATAATCCCAGCGATCTTGTAAGGAGCTTTTGAACCTGCAGCAGGCTCCAAGAGTTTAGTAGATTTTTTTCCTGGGTACTTTAGAAAATTAAAACCACAAAACTCTTTTTCCCGTCAGAGGAACCGGGACTCAGTATTTCTGTGTTTCTTGGTGGCTTTCCACCCCCCTTCCCTGTATTCACAGCTGGAAGACAGTGGGACTCACTATCCTTAGTTGGTATCCCCCTCCCTTCAGCTCCTCCTCATCCTCCTCCAACTTGGGCTTCCACTACAACATCTTATTCCCACCCTGGGACTACACACAAGAGCAAAGATTTCTGAGTGGGACAGAAATCCATAAAAAGGTCCTCTGTTATAAACGCAATAACAGAAAGTCTGCACTCGCCCTATACAATATTTAGGATCGATAAGTGACTCGTAGTTTTACTACTATGTTTCCCCCAAAATAAGACACTATCTTATCTTTATTTTTCCTCAAGATGACACACTATGGCTTATTTTCACGGGATGTCTCATTTTTATTAAGTATGGTACAACAACCTACTTTTATTCAAATATAGTTAAGTCGTCTTCTTCTGGAACATCGACCCAGAGTGCTGAGTCACACGGCAGCCACAGCTTTCCTTCGTCCCCCTAAAGCAGAGAGTCCTGCTCCTCACTTCACCAAGAAGATTTTCACTGTCTACGTCTCCTTCTCTGCCTCAGCTTGCAGCACTTACAGAATGACCAGGACCTGACAAGTGGGCTTGCCTAGCAGCTGGGGCTGCCCGCACCTCCCCAGTCACCTCCGAGATAGCAGCTGTCACGATGGGGCCGAAGAGAAGGGCTGTGCGTCTTCGTGACTGCTATGCCTGTACGCTGCAGAGCCACGCCGATCACTGTCTTGTGGCATATATTGTGGCATATATTGCCACAATATATTGTGGCATATATTGCACAAATGCTTAGAAATCCTGCTAAGGCTCATTTCATGGGTATGTCTTATTTTCAGTATACACTTCCCCTACCCCAACCACTATCACTTCAAGACCCTGTTTCCTGCACCTCGGTAACACACACTCTCTTATAAACTACCAAGTAACATCACATCTATTATAATCTCTTCTCTAACTTATCAAAATAATTACTATATGTAACAGGAAGAATTATTATGATTACAACCACCACTTAAAAGTTACTCCCAAGCACTTATATCCCATTCCTCCTTCCCACTCAAATGACACTCCCTCTTCATCTATGTACAATAAAATTTCTACCACCTACATAATCTCCCTCTAACCTAAAGAGCCAACCCCTCTCCTCCTATTCAACCCAGAAACCTATGCATCACCTACAGTATAACCACTATACAGCTCAAACAACAGACACCAGCAGCCACCACCAAAATTTTTTTTAAAAAAAGAGTCAACTACTGAAGATTACCCAAACCCAATGGAATATACAAAAGAAGAAGCCTTTGAATTGCAAGAGAGAAATTACAAGAGAATGCTGCTTAGGGCCTTACAAGAGATTAGGGGAGCAATCCTGAAAACTGATTTAAAAAACGGAGATACTAGAAACCTCACACGAAAAGGAAATTCAGGAGTTAAGAAATGACATAGCAGAAATCAAAAACAAAATTTTGGAAATGGAAAATTGAATCCGCAAACTCAAAGAAAACAAAGCAGAACTCAGCAAAAAAGAGGGGGAAATTTTTTAAGCAAAAAAATCTGAAGAAGACCTTAAGGATGATGTGGGATACCATGAAGTGAAATAATTTTCAAATTATTGAGGTGGCAGAGCAGGAAGAAACAAATATGTCTACAGTTAAAACAGAAAAGGAATTCTTGGAAGAAAAATGTCCCAATATCACAGAGGAGAAGATAATAACCATCCAGGAAGCAGAGAGAACACCACATAGATTAACTCACACTTCACGACACCCCCACCCCTGCAAAAAGCCAAAACATATAGTACTCAAATTACCCAACTTCATGGGAAAAGAAAGAATCCTGAGGGCAGCAAGAGAGCAAAAAGCAGCCACATATAAAGGTAAACAGAGAAGAATAAGATCAGATATCTCCACGGAGACCATGCAGACAAGAAGAGATTAGAGCAATATATTCTGAAACTCGAAAGACAACAACTGCAACCCAAGAATCTTTTATCCAGCAAAGCTTTCCATCAAATTTGAAGGAGAAAAAAAATTCTCAAATAAGGAAATATTGAGAAAACTTGTTAAAAACAAAATCAGCATTAAAAAAGTGTTTCCCAGTTTTTAAGGGCAGAAAACCAGCAAGTGCAGCACTCAAACATGAAACCACCATTGGGTGTAATACCACCAACACACCAACATATTGAAAACAGTACCTCAAACATTACAAATCTAGAGGATAAACTAAGACAAGAATAAGCTACACACACATACACACATACACACATCACCATCTAAAAGGAAAATATCGAGAACAAATAGTATGAGACAACAGCAACTAATCTATATTTAGATTTAATTGCACTGAATACCAAAGGACTACATGCATGAATCAAAAGACAAAGGGAGGCAGAATGAATTAGACAACAAGATCCATCAATCTGCTGCCCTCAAGACACATTTCAAACCCACAGACAAAAATAGACTCTTAGTCAAATATTGGCAAAAATTGACCAAACTAATTGTAATTTTTAATAATGCAGGGGTGACAATATTAATCTGTGATAAAATAGACCTCAATTTACATGTTCTAAAGAGAGACAAGAATGGGCATTACATAATACTCAAGGGATCAATAAACAAAGAACTCATAACCTCAATAAACATATATGCAGCCAAGGAAAGACATGTAAAATTCATCAGTCAAATCCTCAGAGATGAAAAGAGAAATATTCAATCAACAATTATAGTAGGTTTTTAAAATACACCACTCTCAAAGGAATATAGATCAACAGGAAAGAAATTCATTACAGAAATGGAAGAGATGAATAACACAATCAAATAACTCAACCTCCAAATATTTACAGAGCTCTCCATCCAACAGCAAAAAAAGTGCATTCTTCTACAATGCACATGACTCATATTCTAAAGAGACCACATACATGTTGGGACATAAAGCAAGCTTGAGAAAATTCAAACACATAGAGATCATTCAATCTTCTCTGACCATAGCACCATAATGCTGCAACAGAAAAAAATTTGTATGACAAACAGTGAGAGACTCCGCAACACACTACTCAAAATAAAAACTGGGTAATAACCCAAATTAGAAAGGAAATTAGGAAGGTAATAATAAGAATAACACAGCATACTGAAACCTATGTGATGCAGCAGAAGCAGTTACCTGAGATCACTTTATTATAATAAATGCACACATGAAAATAGAGGAGATTATCATGTTTAGTACCTTAATACTGCTAACAATTAGAAATCATCAGCATAATACTTCCAATAGCAAAATAAAAGATAGCATAAAAATTAGAGAAAAAATAAATGAACTGGAAAAGAGAAAAACAATGCGAAAAAGTAATAAAACAAAAAGCTGGTTCTTTGAAAAGGTCAACAAAATCAACAATATGTTAGTAAACTTAACAAAAGAAAATAAGAAGCAGTCACCAATATCTAGAATTAGAGACAAAAGAGGGAAAGTCACAAAAGACCCTAATGACACAAAAAGATTAATAACACAGTACAATGAAAGACTGTACTCCAACAGGTTCAATAATTTGGAGGACATGGACAAATTCCTAGAAAATCACTCTCTCTCCCAAGATTAATGCATATGGACATTAAGAACTTGAACAAACACATTGCAAAAGAAAACAATAGATAAGCTCATCAAGAAACTCCCAACTTAAAAAAACCCTAGTCCAGATGGCTTCACAGGAGAATTCTACCTAGTGTTTAGAGAACAGCTGACACCAGTCCTATACAAACTTTGCAAACATAGAAATGGACAGCAAGCTCCCAAACTCATTATATGAAGCCAGCAAACACTGATACCCAAACCAGGCAAGGAGCCCCACATGATAGAGAATTACAGACCAATATCCCTCATGAACATAGATCCCCAACATTCTCAAAAACTGCTAGCCAATAGAATGAAACAAAACATATCAGAAAAATAATACAGCATGGCTTAATTGAATTCATACCAAAGATGAAGGGATGGCTCACCATCTGAAAAACAATTAATGAAATCTATAACATCAACAAGAAAAGAGGACACGAATCATATGATCATATCAATTGATGCAGGAAAATCATTTGACAATTTCCAACACCTAGTCTTACTAAAATTTCTCAAGAAGATAGAAGGGTAAATCCTCAATACAATGGAAGCTATATAAGAAAAACCAATATTACACTCCCTAGAGAAAAGCTGAAAACCTTTCCATTGAAAAAGGGAACCTGACAAGGATGTCCCTTACCCCCACCTTTATTCAACAGTGTGCCAGAAGTACTTGCCAATACCATAAGACAACAGAAAAATATCAAGGGTGTACAGTCGGGTAAAGAAGAAGTAAAACCAATTGCAAGGAGTTAGAAGCAACCCAAATTTCCATCAACTGATGATTGGATTAAAAAACTGTAGTATATACATACAATGGAGTATTATGCATCACTAGAAAGCAGTGATGAACGTAGGAAGCACATCGCTGCATGGGAAGAACTGGAGGAAATCATGCTAAGCGAAGTAAGTCAGGCACAAAAGGACAAGTACAACATGAGTCCGCTGAGGTAAGCGTTAAAAAAAATGCAAAAGGGGTATAGGGAAAAAGCTACTGTATACAAACATTCTTGGGGTGAGGACCGTGTAGGATGGCAGGAACCACATCAAATGCAGGGCTGCACATGGTAAACAACTGGGGAGAAGTTGAGGAAATGAGAAAAAAAAAGGATGAAAATAAGGAAGAAATGGGTAGCGGGGGCACGGGGCACTAACAGACTCAAGGGGAGGGTATTGTTTATATCTCCACAGGGAAAGAGGGACCAGACTTCAACCCAGTGCCTCAAGGTGTGAATGCAACATTCTGGTGTGGAGTACGGAATCAGTGGAGAGGTCTGGAGGGCTGGCTCCAGTACCAAATACTAAGTGGATGCCTATTGCTCCCCCCAGAAGAATTTATTTCAAAAGACGGCATTGAATCTGCACCTCCGGGACAGGGACATATCTGATCTGAGCACATGGGAGCAGATAAAGGGGGAATAGGAGAGAGTGGAGCACATCCTGGCCCACCAGGCCTTGAGGATGATGACTCCAATTAGAGCAGCCAGTCCACAGAGAGGACCACATGGCCAGCCCCACTATGAGACATAACGCCCCTCACTGACCCATGGCCCTGCAGGGACAGCACCAGATAGACAGTGTGGGAATCGAACTGATCCCGCCACACTGAGCCAAACAGTAGGGGAGTGCAGCGAAACAGCAAGGGAATGGAGCAGCAAGGTCCCCAGGGAATGCTGAAGGTGGACTTTGGGGCCAGGGCATGGTGCGACAACAGACTGGACTGGAAAATACTCCTAAAGGCCAACAAATGATCCTTGAACTAACTACAAACTTTTCTTTCTTGTTGTGTTTTGTTTTGTTCTTTGTCAGTGGTTTGTTTTTATTGTTTTGTTGTATATTGTTACTTGGTTTTGCTCTGCCCTGTTTTTGTGCATGCTATTATCTCCACATGTCTGTATAAATAGGTAAGCTGGATCAACAATCTGGAGGAGAAAACAATGGGACCAACAGTTCCAGGAGTACATAGAATAGGGGGAGGTGGGGGAAAGGAAGTGGTGTTAACAAATCCAGGGACAAGGGAACAACAAGTGATCCAAATTGGTGGTGAGGTTGAGTGTTGGAGGCCTGGTAGGGCATGATCAAGGGTAATGTAATGAAGAGGTATTGCTGAATCCCAGGTGGGGACTGAGCATGATAGTGGGACAGGAGGAAAGTCAAAGGAGTTGGGAGGCAAATGGCATTTATAGAGGTCTAGATAAAAACATGTACATATGCAAATATATTTACATATGAGGATGACTAAATAGATCTATGTGCCTATAACTATAGGTTTAGTATTAAGGTATCCAATGGACATTGGACCTCCACTCAAGTACTCCCTTAATGCAAGAATACTTTCTTCTATTAAATTGGCATTCTATGATGCTCACCTTCCTAATACAACCGGTGAAGACAAAGTGGGTGAATAAGCAAATGGGGTGAAGAAAGCTAATGGTGCCTGGCTATCAAAAGATATAGCATCTGGGGTCTTAAAGGCTTGAGGGTAAACAAGCAGCCAACTAGCTCAGAAGCAACAAAGCCCACATGGAAGAACACACCAGCCTGTGTGATCACGAGGTGCCAAAGGGATCAGTTATCAGGCTCAAAGAACAAAAAATCTTATCATTGGGTGCACACCTCCATGATACAATCACTGAGAACAAATGGGTGCATAAGCAAATGTGGTGAAGAAAGGTGATGGTGCTTGGCTATCAAAAGGTATAGCGTCTAGGGTCTTAAAGGCTTAAAGGTAAACAAGCGGCCATCTAGCTCAGAAGCAGCAAAGCCCACCTGGAAGAAGCATACCAGCCTGTGTGATCACGAGGTGTCAAAGGGATCAGGTATAAGGCATCATCAGAACCAAAAAAATCTTACCATAGTGAATGGGGGGGGGGAGTGAAGCATGGGGACCCAAAGCCCATTTGTAGACCACTGAAGATCCCCTTGCAAAGGGGTCTAGGAGAGGAGATGAGCCAGTCAAGGTGTGATGTAGAAAGATGAAAAATACAACTTTCCTCTAGTTCCTAAATGCTCCACCCTCCCCGCCCCCCCCCCCATCATGATCCAAATTTTACCTTGCAAGTCTGGCTAGACCAGAGGATGTATGCTGGTACAGATAGGAACTGGAAACACAGGGAATCCGGGCGGATGATATCTTCAGGACCAGAGGTGTGAGTGGCACTGCTGGGAGGGTAGAGGGAGAGTGGGTCGCAAAGAGACCCCTGCCAGCACTGAGACTCTTGCAATGACACTGGATCCAAAGATTTTTAACCCACTGGCCTGTGGTCTTCTACATTCGATGTCTGAAGAGGACTTTATAGATTGCTGTCGGACATATGGATTAATATCGAACTTATGGACTTGATCTGGACTGGGCTGGGGTGTTTTCTCAGTGTTCAATTGCTCTTGTATATAAATCTTTTTCTTATACACATGGATTTGTTTCTCTAGTCTACCCAGACTAACATATCCTCTTTGGGAATTAACTCCTACATGGCTCTGATTACTTTTTTGAAAATTAGTAGATTGATGTAGATTCATAGGCAGGGATGTATCCTTTCCCAGCACTCTGGTCCATCACTTTTTCTTAAAAGACATCCACCTTTAAGTAATATCTGACTTTAAGTCTCTGATTTTAAGTCACTGATGTAGGAAGGGGATTATGATAAATAAATATAGTGGAAACACTGAGGGTTTGGAGTGGGTGGCAGAGAAAATATAATTTGAAGGTCTTGTGTTCTAATTAAAATAGGTGACAGAGCTGCCTTTGAACTTGATGTAAAAATGCGTAAAGGCAAAACAATGAAAGAAGTGCAAGCTTGAGGACATCTCACCTTTAGAGAGCGCTGTGAGAGATGTTTCAATCACCTGTCTGACTTTTACCACCAGAGGTGATCCAAAGGTACAATCGGGACAATATATTGACAATCCACCCTCTGGGACAGTGTCTAGAAGTTAAAGGAAGAATACTAAGTTTCTATTTTATTTTGTCACCGTTTGCAGTCTAAATTTTAACATGCTTTAAAACCAACTTGATAAATTCAGAACCATTTTTAAAGCAAATATCAGTACTAGGATGTCCAACATTTAAAAAGTAGAGAAGAAACTAAGGCGCATAGGAACTAAGTCATTTTTAAAATTGAATAGCATTTCCTTATACTAACATAAGGTCATTCTTCCAAGAAGCTTCAACCACTTGATGTGATACTAATCTGATTCAGTATTCTTGAAATGCAAAATTTACAGATGACAGAACTGAGACAGATAACCATGAAGTGGCTAAATCTTTGTCTTCAAGATCATCACTGTATGATAAACTAAATCATGCGGATGAAGTGAACGACTGGGAAAATGAAAATATTATCGAGAGGATTTTGTGAGTGATTGGCAAGGTTTCACTTTTTGTGATTCTTAATTTCATTATTCAGCATTTTTTCATTAACTAAAACAAAAAAATAAAATTTTAGGCTCAAGTTGGACTTAAGGGTATACCTTATATCCAAGGTCAGAGAATAAGGTCTGGCAGTGCAGATGTCAAGGTCGCACATGAATTGATCCCAGATTTCTGTTTTTATGAATAACTGCATCAATATGGCATTGCCCTTCATATGAAATATTTTATAAACACTGTATATTCTAGATAAAGCAATAAATACAGCTATATTCTAAAATTAAAATATTTAAAAAACAAAATGATATTTTTCCACGTGATTTCCCATACAAGGATCACCATCAGGCTCTGCTGAGGTTCCCTACAGAGAGGAAAACCATTCATAATGACTCTCCTGTCTACTGAGTGGAAATCAACTAAACAATCATACATCTAAACGTATTTCACACAAGACTTTGAAAAGAAAACATTTCATTTACATTAATTAAGGAACATTCTGTTGTTGATGATGATGTTGCTCTTGTTGTTTTTGGAGAACCTTCCCAAGATCATAAAACAATGACCTATTTGTGGTTTTATTCAGTATAATTTGTATTTTCTCAACAGGCTCCACATAAAACTTGTGCTGCATTCTCCAGAGGAGCCAAACCAGTAGTCATAGATGTAACAATAGATAAAATATTTATTTCAAGAAAATGGTTCCAATGGAAAAAAATGCTTGCAATGTTGTCGAGACTATTGCTGTTGTGGTGGTTGTTAGGTGTCATCTGTTCCAACGCATAGCAACCCTGTGTACAATAAAACAACACAGTGCCTGGTCACGGCCCAGCCTCACAACTGTTCCTATGTTTTAGCCTATTGTGTTAGCCACTGTGTCAATCGAGTTTACAGTTTAGATTTGTTTTCCTTACTCACCCTCCACTGTACCAAGCATGATGTCCTCTTCTAGGGACCAGGGTCTCCTGACAATATGTCCAAGATAAATGAGACAGAATTGTTCCATTCTTGCTTCTAAGGAGCACTCTGGCCATACTTCTTCTAAGACAGATTCGTTTGCTCTTTTGACAGCCCATGGTACTTCCAATATTCTTCACCAGCCCCATAATGCAAATGCTTTGGTGTCTCTTCAGTCTTCCTTGTTCAATATCCACATTTTGCATGCATATGAGGCAATTGAAATGATCATGATTTGAGTCAGGAATATCCTCAAAATAACATCCTTCCTTTTCAACACTTTGAAGCATCCTTTTTTTCCTGTTGACTACTACTTCCATGAGCATGAATTGTGGATCTAAGCAGGTCTCAAATCCTTTGGTCCAGCTCCAGACTAGAGGCTTCTCCTAAGTACATGGTTGTAGGATGAAACCCAAATTGGGGTTATGAGAGCTGACAAATCCCCAAATCTATAAGTTGGAAAGCAGACTGCTAGCTCAGATCTCAAGAACCTGAGGTTAAAGTGTAAAGATATAGGATTGAAAGAGGGTGAGTTTACAACAGGCTGCACAAACAAGGAACCCCAGTTTTTAACTGACAGGCTGATAACAACTGATCACAAAATAGAGATTGATTACATAATATCTTCAAAAAACATTGAGAATCATAGCCTTCACAAGTTGACAAAAATAAGCGTTCAAAATTAAAAATTACCAGTAGTCAGTCAGAGTGCAGTGTAGCAATGATGAAATATACAACTTTCCTCTAGTTTTTAAATGCTTCCTCCTCCACCACTATCTTGATACCAATTCTACCTTACAAATCCGGCTAGACCGGAGGATGTACACTGGTACAGATTGGAACTGGAAACACAGGAAATCCAGGACAGATGATCCCTTCAGGACCACTGGTGAGAGTGGCGATGCTGGGAGGGTGGAGGGAAGATGGGGTAGAAAAGGGGAACCAATTACAAGGATCTACATATAACCTCATCCCTGGGGGATGGACAAAAGAAAAAGTAGGTGAAGGGAGATGTCAGACAGTGTAAGATATGACAAAGTAATAATAATTTATAAATTATCAAGGGTTCATGAAGGAGGTGGGAGTGGGGAGGGAGGGGGAAAATGAGGAGCTGATACCAAGGGCTCAAGTAGAAAGCAAATGTTTTGAGAATGGTGATGGCAACAAATGTACAAATGATTACACAATGGATGTATGTATGAATTGTGATAAGAGTTGTACAAGCCCCCAATAAAATAATTTTAAAAATTACCATGGTAGCCTCCCCAGACCAACCCCCAGCTTCATCAACTTTGTGTTTGTAAACATCCCTTTATGACATACATAAAACTTAAATAATGGTAAATATTCTTGTCATTGGGTGCTTCTGAGCCAGTCCCCATACATAGTGACCCCACATACAACAGAATGAAACACTGCCCAGTCCTGTCCCATCCTCATAATTGTTCTTATGTGTGAGCTCATTGTTGTTGCCACTGCATCTATCCAGCTTATAGAGGACATTCTCTTTTTGGCTGCCCCTCCACTTTAGCAAGCATGATGTCCTTCTCCAGGGCCTGGCCCCCCACCATATGTCCAAAGCACATGAGCCAAATCTTGCCTATCTTCACTCTAAGGAGTGTTCTGGTTGTATTTTTTTCAACATAGTTATACTGTTTGTTTTTTGAAATCTATGATGCTTTCAACATTCTTCACCAGCCCATAATTCAAATGCATACAATTTTCTTTATCCTTATTCAATGTTCAACTTTCACATGTCTATGAGGCAACTGAAAATACCCTGGTTTGAGTAAGACACATCTTAGTCTTCAAAGAAACATCTTTGCTTTTCAATATGTTAACGAGGTCTTATGTAGCGGATTTGCCCAACACAATGCATCCTTGGCTCTCTTGACTGATGCGTCCTTTGCAGAGCACCGATTGTGCACACAAGTAAGATGAAATCCTTGACAACTCATTTTTGTCTATATTGGCTGTATGACTGATCCTGGTTTATAACAGGAAATCATATTGATATTACATAATGGAGGTGGAAAAAGTGTATGTCTGAATTACAAGAAATCCCTCAACACCTATCTTATTGCTACCTTACCCTACAATTAAACTCAATGGACGATTACAATAATACAATATCACTATGACTATAAATGACCCAGATCCTTCCTTAAAGAATGAAAATCTGGGCCATCCTATCAAGCAAAAGACTATGATGAGCTGAGGTAGTTGCTGAGGGCAAAGGGGCTGCAGAACAACTGATGGAAGCAGGTAGTTCTAAATGCAAGCAATACGTATGTGACCAATTGTATAGATGTGGCCTGTAATTAGTTTCAGTATTTTTCCTTGCTTTTTTATATGTGTACACACACACACAGTCACATAAAGTGGAGAAGTAATGCTACCCATCATATAGCTACATGAGTTTATTCCAAACAAAATATATTGAAACTTATCTCTGTAATTAGTTGAAGGCTGCAGACAACATCTTTAAATAATGCACTTGCCTCAGTCTCAGGTTGATTTGTTAAAAATCAAATCAAAAGGTGATGTTTGAGGAGATTTGCTGGGCAGTTGTATTCAAAGCAGATAAGTCATCTCAGAAGGTTATGGCAACTGTGTTTTAGCGTCCCAAAGGGATAACCTTTATAGATTCTCTCAAGGGACACAAGATTACCTTAAGGGCATATTACGATGAAAAAAATTTTAAATGGAAATTTTCACTGGTGAGAAAAAAGTAGGAACGTTTGTCAGACATTTTTCTTCACAGCAATGCTTAAAAATTTATAAAATTATTTAACAAATTAAAAAAAACTATCATTTGAGCCTCTTAAGAATGCCAGGAGTAATGATTTGACATTGTGTAAATATAAGAGTGCAGATTTTTTTTCATGGAAGAGTTAGAGGTACGGTAACACCATCTTCAGAAACCTATAGTCCCAGGTGGAAGAGAAACAATAGCTTCATACTGTGATACTTTTGGTTAATATAGGTTTGTATGATTTTGTAGCAATACTTTTGGAGTGAATATGAAATATGCATATGTGCAAATATATTGTATATTTATACATTCCTATATTTTGTAAAGGTGGAAAACAAAACAATATCTTTGTCTTCTTTCTTTCACTTTTCTATTACTTTTTACCAAAATATATAAATGGAACTAATGCCCTTTTGGTTGAATGTGTGTTCATTTTTCATGTTAGGTGCAACTACGAGTTTGTATCAGACATTTTTCAGTCTGTATGCTGAACAGATAACCAGAAAAGCTGATTTATATGGACCTCAGCATCTGGATTGGAGAAAGGCTTATTAAAAACTTGAAATGCAGATGACACAACTTTGCTTGCTGAATGTGAGGAGGATTTGAAGCACTTGCTGATTTAGGTCAAAGTATTCTTTCTTTCAGTATAGACTGCAATTCAACGTCAAGAAGACCAAAATCCTCACAACTGGACCAAGATAGTAACTAGCTTCTTTGCCTGTTGCTCCAGATAGATATGGAAATGGTCAGATGGAATGCTTAAACTACATTTCAGTGGAGTTGGTGTCGTTTCTCCTGGTGGGACCTGTCCTTGATTGGGAACTAAGCTATCTAGAACAGCAGAGCAGTGGGTTGCAGAGACAAGAAGGAACAGTTTTGTGAGTGGATCACTAGGAATAATAATGAGCAGTGTCACTCACATTTCAATCCCTTTATTCCTGGACAGATAGATCACAGCGATGGGAGAAGCAGTACCACATGTCGGACACTGGCTTAGAGCACATTCAGCCTCCTGGAGAATCTGTCCCCCATCCTGTAAGGTATTGTCATCCAGCTTACATCACAGTTATACTTTTGAAATGTCATTCAATAGCTCTGTCAAGCTATCTACTTCAGGATGAAAAGTAACATGGGAAGATTGATCAATCTGATGGTCAGGCACCCACCAACATACTTCATTTGCAGTGAAGTGCATTCAAGGATCCATGGACATGCGTGGTGGATACTGTGTTGGTAGATAAGGTATGAAGTGAGTCCACAAATGGTAGTTTCAGCAGAAGCATTGTGCACAAGGAAGGGAAACCACAATAACTTTGGATCCCAATAAGAAAAACAATTGTCATTTCCATGAGAGCAGTTGTCCAGTGGGATTCATCTGCCACCAGGTAGTTAGTTGATTGCTCTAGAGGATGTTGGCATATGGGGAACTCAGTGTCAGTCTCTATTGCTGACATATTGAATTTTCAGCAGAGGTGAAAAATTAATTCTTTCTTTAGGAGCATATCGTACCTTAGCCTTAATCACACTTCACTAAGGTTTAATTGCACTTGTAAGTCTAGAAGCAAAAATGGGCAAGGGTGGGCCCTAAGAACATTCAGCCAAGTAGTTTTATGACACTTGCTCCAGGCAATGCCCTTGCCAATGATGCAGATTCAGCCCAAAGTAGTATCTCCGACAAGACTCTTCAGGCACAACAGATGGCAGTAAAAGAGATCATTGTTTTGCTGGAGGTGGTGCGGCAACCAAAAACAGAATAAGCTCTTATTCAACAGAATTTAGGGATTCATTGTCCCCAGATTCCTTTTTATCTTCCCATATGTCCCTATCTGCCCTCACGTTTACCTAAGAAGTAATTCAAGGTTGGAAATTCAATTGGTATTGTAATTCAGCCGCTCCTTTGCTGCCTTTGGATTTGGTTTCAGCACCGTCAGCTCTGTTACCACAAGGTTTTCTTTCAGGACGCAAGTATTAAACCTCCGCCATATTTGTAGTACTTGATCTATGACACTGAAGTTTTAGCTAATCGCTTTCTTTTTTTATTTGAAATGAACTTACTTGTCACTAAAGACTCCAATTCCATTTCGGTTTTTATTTTCCCCAGCCACCCAGGAGGGATTTTTTGTTTTTGTTTTTTTAAAAATATTTCATTTTATATATTTACATAGTCCACCTCAAGAAAAATATCCTGTTAAACCCTCAAAATATGTACTTCACTTTCTTTTACCATCCCCGCATCACCAATCTTTCCTCCTTCCTGCATTTGTTTGTTGACCATTTCAATTGGCATTACTTTAATTCTTGGAAACTTTTATTTTGCCAACGCCTTCAATGCAGCTTGGAATTCTTTCAATACCAAGGGTTCTTGGTCATATGCTACCTTTCGAAATAGTTGAATATTGGCCAATTATGTTGCTCCAGTGGCCTAGTGTCCAGCATCATAGAAACACCCCTGTGCAGCAAGCTGACAGAAGAGTTCAGATGTGTGTAGAGAGAGAGAGAGAGAGATAAAACGATAGATAGATAGATAGATAGATAGATAGATAGATAGATAGATAGATAGATAGATAGATAGATAGACAGATAGACAGATTGATAGACAGATAGATAGATGGATATGATGCTATACAGAGGTTTCAAAAAATTAGAACATAGAGTTGGGGAGGCTGCAAAGTACAAAATCTGTGGTTTATGTTGAAATCAGAAGACTTCTCCTGACTCCTGTGATAGGAGGGGCTGATGAACTCCAAATTGGAAGTCACACAGAAGGCTGCTTGCTCGTTGTTCTGGGGGTTCTAGCAAATCCCAGATCTAAAGGCAAATGGTAGCTTGCGGACTCATGTCCCATGAACCAGAAATCAAAGAATAGTAAGTCAGTTGCAGGATTTAGAGAAACGAAATTTCACCAGAACATGCATGTGCATTGGGTGCAGACCACCTCCCCCAATGAAACTCTTTTAATGACAGCTTTCAACTGCTTGACTGCTTGCATCATTTCAATAAATGGAAGATGATTACATATTAGCTGCCAAACCAATGAAAACCCTAATCTGATCAATTCAACACACAATGTTAGCTGCCACCGGATATAGAAATTTACAAATCTATGACTATGTTATTACTATGTTATTGGGGGAGGGGATTAACAATGGATGTTGAGTACTCAGTTGAAAATACATACTGGCTTCCTCCTATATGTGTGGCAAACTTTTTTTAATAAATTTTTAATAAAAATGATGACTTAGATACAATGAAGTAGTGAGGAATGCTTCAAAGGGGGTACATAGAAAAATAGAGGGTTTTTCTGCTGTTTTATATTAGCTTCAATATCTTTTAATATTATGAATAATTATATTCATTTCCAGGTTTCACATAGAAATATTTTGAAGGTGAACTCTTCATAGGTTATCACACCTTAATTTTCTCCAGGAACCCCGGACATCCTTCAAATCCTTCATTTGTCAGGCTGTAGAAATCACAGCAAATCGACAGTGACAGCCGCCCTGCACGCAGAAGCTAAGTATTGACTTTGTTGCAATGGCCAAGGAAAACTCAGTAGGTTGATGCATCATTCCTTGTTATTGTGCAATCTAAAAAAAAAATCATCTTTTGCAGCATATTCCACACACACCTCAAAGTACATTTCTTCGTCTTTGGTTGCTGAGTAGGCTATATGAAGTCAATTGTTGCTATGACAATATATGAAACATGGAGATGATGACATGATTGGACAGAGAGAATTGATTTATCTATGAGGATTTTTTTCCCTTTCTTTCTTAGGATGCAAATACAGAGTTACTTAAGAAGGCTAACATTGCATATTTTAATTACTAGTGATCCATTTGATTTACATTGATGAAACCGAGTAACTATCATTTTACTTAGGAATTGAAATCATTGAACTCCAAAAAGCTTTTTCTTCTTTCTTTATTTTGCCTCTGATTAAAAGTGACAGGGTTAAATAATGCATCTTTATGCATTCTCTTTCTCATGTCACAATATGAAATAGACCTTTATGTTAAGAATGTAAGTAAGTTCTCACCACGACATATTGCAATAAACGTTTTACAGTGTAATAGTTTTAGGAAGCTGAAACATAGCTATACAAACCAGGAGAGAATAAAAATAGCACAAAATCATAATTCTCAAGAGATATGATTCAACTATATTAACTTGCCCTGGGTTGAAATCTTGCACATGATATCTCTCTGCAAGCAGAGGCTTATTTTCAATCAATTTGTCAGAAATAATCTATGACTAACTTTTACTTTTAAGAGTGAAATCATCCACTAACCTGGTAAAAACATTTTTTTGGTATAAATTTATTTTATTAAAAAGGTTTCTAGAGGATAGGCTATTTCTAAAGATCCATTTAATGATTTTAAAAGTGAATATTAAAAAATATATATGTCCATATTCCTGATTTCAAAATATAACATACACCTCTAAAAATGGAGTTTCTAATTCTGTCTTTAAATTAAGAACTCATCAACTGGAAGGGAAAAAACAAAACAATTCACTAGTGTTAGCAGCAGACAAAATTTGTCTGCAAATATATTTTTATGCACAGTATATTATGTTACATATGTGCTATATTATACAACTGGAACCCTTGTACACACATGTGCACAAATACACATATGTATTAGGCTTATTGCCATTGAGGTGACGTTTACTCAAAAATGACACTATTCAAATTTCTTTTTTTTTTGACAATTTATTGGGGCTCATACAATTCTTATCACAGTTCATACATATACATACATCAATTGTATAAAGCACATCTGTACAGTCTTTGCCCTAATCATTTTTTTCTCCTCTTTTCTTTTTTTACATTTTATTAGGGACTCATACAACTCTTATCACAATCCATACATATACATACATCAATTGTATAAAGCACATCCATACATTCCCTGCCCCAATCATTCTCAAAGCATTTGCTCTCCACTTAAGCCCCTTGCATCAGGTCCTCTTTTTTTTCCCTTCCCTCCCCTTTCCCCCCTCCCTCATGTGCCTTTGGTAATTTATACATCGTTATTTTGTCATATCTTGCCCTATCCGGAGTCTCCCTTCCCCCCCTTCTCTGCTGTCCCTCTCCCAGGGAAGAGGTCACATGTGAATCCTTGTAATCAGTTCCCCCTTTCCAACCCACTCACCCTCCACTCTCCCAGCATCGTCCCTCACACCCTTGGTCCTGAAGGTATCATCCACCCTGGATTCCCTGTACCTCCAGCCCTCATATGTACCAGTGTACAGCCTCTGCCCTATCCAGCCCTGCAAGGTAGAATTCGGATCATGGTAGTTGGGGGGAGGAAGCATCCAGGATCTGGGGGAAAGCTGTGCTCTTCATCGGTACTACCTCGCACCCTAATTAACCCATCTCCTCTCTTAAACCCCTGTATGAGGGGATCTCCATTGGCCGACACTTGGGCCTTGGGTCTCCACTCTGCACTTCCCCCTTCATTCAATATGGTATATATATATATATATATATATATATATATATATATATATATATATATATATATATATATATATACACATACATATACACATACATACACACATATATATATACATACACACACTTATATCTTTTTTTTTGTGCATGATGCCTTATACCTGGTCCCTTGGCACCTCGTGATCGCACTGGCTGGTGTGCTTCTTCCATGTGGGCTTTTTTGCTTCTGAGCTAGATGGCCGCTTGTTCACCTTCAATCCTTTAAGACCCCAGACACTATCTCTTTTGATAGCCGGGCACCATCAGCTTTTTTCACCACATTTGCTTATGCACCCATTTGTCTTCAGCAATCCTATCATGGAGGTGTGCAGTCAATGATATGATTTTTTTGTTCTTTGATGCCTGGTAACTGATCCCTTCGGGACCACTCGATCACACAGGCTGGTGTGTTCTTCCATGTGGGCTTTGTTGCTTCTGAGCTAGATGGCCGCTTGTTTATCTTCAAGCTTTTAAGACCCCAGTCACTATCTCTTTTGATAGCCAGGCACCATCAGCTTTCTTCACCACCTTTACTTGTTCACCCACTTTGGCTCCAGCCATTGTGTCGGGAGAGTGAGCATCATAGAGTTCCAATTTAATAAAAGAAGGTATTCATGCATTGAGGGAGTGTTTGAGTAGAGGCCCAAGGTCCTTCCGCCACCTTAATACTTAACCTATAAATATAGACACATAGATCTATTTCCCCATCCTCCTATATATATTTGCATGTACATGTCTTTGTCTAGACCTCCATAAATGCCCTGACTCCTAGCTCTTTCCTCCATCTCCCTTGACTTTCCTCCTGCTCTACTACCATGCTTTGTCACCACCTGGGCTAGAGTATACCTCTTCTCTAAGCAACCTTACCCTTGATCATTTCCCACCAGGCCTGCCACTCCCCCCCCCTCTACCATTTGGGGTCCCATGTTTTTCCCTTGTCCCTGTGTTTGTTAACACCACTTCCTTACCCTCCCTACCCCCCATCCCAAGTCCCCCTGGAACTGTCGGTCCCGTTGTTTTTCCTCCAGATAGTTCATCCAGCCTGTCCTATTCAGACAGACCTGTGGAGACACTTCTTTCCACCATCCTGTAATGTCATTTCCATAAATTTCTCTTCTAACCTTTTCTCACATGATCTTCAAAGGTGTTTGCTTCTCCCTTCCCTTTCTCTTCCATCTCAGCTTGATATTGTATTAATATCAGATTGATATTAGTTGAGTTTCGTTAGATTTTGTTTAGCTATACCCAAGTCATAGATTCTATAAATAGTTGAGGGCATTGACGCAGAGGGAAAAAAATATCTTAGCCATGAACGGATGGAGAAGAAAGGGTAATTATAAATACTTGTCAATCAACATCTCTTCTTTGGTCTGTCATGTGATATTATATATGTCCAGACCACAATGGTTATTTTTCCTTTTTTCTTTAATGCTACATTTTTTTATAAGGGACTTAGGATTTCTCATTTTAGCTATCTGTATACCCAGAACAATCCTAGCTCCCAGGAAGAGTGGTTCATTTTGTCTTGTGCATAGGTTCATTTTCTGAGTAAGAGTCAGAGAATTTAAAACCCCTTTTTATGCTCACTGGCATATACCCTGGGCTTTACCACTGTGTCCATTTGCATGCGCTCCATAATAATGCATGGACTGCTAACCAAGGGACTGGAGTTTGATTCCATTCAGAGATGCTCAGAAGAAAGTGTTAAACTTTCAAACTTCACCCACTGCATATTCCACGAACACAGTTCTACTCTGACCCACAGGGGTTATCTTTGCCTCCCAAAGTGCCCCATCACCACACTGCCTAAACCATTCGCTGTTGCCTTCACGACACACATTTCCCTCTCTATCGTATTTAGCAAGTGTTGCTATAAAGGAAATACCCAAAGTGGATGACTTTAACAAGCAGACTTTTATTCTCTCACATTTTAGGGTGACAGAAGTTTGAGTTCATAGTGCCAGCTCTTAAAGATCTTCTCTCTGTTAGTTAACTTTTGAGAAGGAAGGTCCTTATTGTCTTTCAGCATCTAGTGGCTCACAATACTTGGGATAACCCATGTTCCTTGCCACTACTGTTCCTCTGGGTCCAGAAGGTTTCCAGAACAAGACTTGATTTCTAAAGAACTTGCTCATCTTTCTTTGGGATAGCAGGCCCCATCCCCGTGCTTGCTTTTGCCTTTTGTAAGATAAAGTTGTGGCATGCCAGGGAACTCCCTGTATATGGAATGCAAGCAATGATTGCATTCAGGGTGCTGCATCTCACCTTTATCCTCCTGCATCAGCAAGTAAACGTTTCCAGTGCGGCAGCAGGTGGTTGCAACATTTTCAATTGATATTCATCGATTCGTGAAGACTTGTTATTGCCTAATGCTTTTATTGAAGCTTGAACACCTTTCTTAATTAGGGTTGGTTCTTTCTCAGATGATATTTCTTGCAATGGTGGAACATTGACTTTTGGTGGAATGTTCTTTTTGGTATGGTAACTTTGTGCATCCTTTCCATCTTCTATTGATGCTTCCTGCATCATTCAGTATTTTGGCCCTAGAATCTTTCGATATTGCAACTGGAGACTTGATTTTTCTTGAGTTCCTTCAGTTTAAGATATGCCAAGTTTATTCTTCTCTTTTGGTTTTCTCAATCTCAGCCTTCTCACAGTTCATTATAATATTTTAGTCTTCTAGAGTTGTCCTTTTAAATTGTGCTTACCTTTTGACAAAACTGCGTTTACCTTTTGACAAAAAAATACAGTGCCATTTCTCTTGAGAGTCATTCCCAATATAGTAAACCATATTATTTTCAGATTAAAAATGGCCAATACTCATCCATTTCAGCTCACCAATGTTTGGGATATCAATCTTTATATATTCCATTTCATTTTTGAAGGCTTCCAATGTTCATAGATTCACAATTAGAACATTCCAAGTTCCACTTATTAATGTTTACAGCTATGCCTTCTCATTCTGAATTGTATCCCATCACGAAATGAAGACCCCAAGGTTTATATCCCACAGACTTTACTCCATACAAGTCACCCTGGTCTACTGTACTTTAAGAAAGCAGCTTTTCCTCAGTCACATTTAGAGTGCCATTGGGCCCAAGGGCCCAATCTCTTGCACTATCTCTGACAATGCTCTGCTTCCATTAATGAAGCTTTCAATGTTTTCCTTTGTTATGCATACGGATTTCAGCAGCAATTTCCTCCAAAGTGGGCAGCTAATTCTTTTTTTGTTCTTATCTGTTCTCAGTGTATATTTGCTTAAGTTTTCTCATATAGACTTTTAAAAAATTGAATCTATGGTAAATGATACTTGGACTAGAAACAAAAATTAGAGATCTGTAGATAATTTCACACCTACTTCAAGTACTTACTAATATCCCTCAGCTAGTTTTCTAAATTCAATGCCAGCAAGCACATAAATGGAGCTCATTTAAGCTCTGGAGCCACTGTCAGATAAAGGTTGGATTGCTATGTGTGTTAGGCTGGGTTCACTAGAGAAATAAATTCATGGAGACTGATATGTTTTTAAGAGAGAGGTTTATATACAAGAACAATTGAATATTGAGAAAATTTCCCAGCCCAGTCCAGATCAAGTCCATAAATCTGATATTAGCGCATGTTTACTGCCAATCTATAAAGTCCTCTTCAGACTCATGAAACACATGCAATGATGCTGGATGCAAGATCCCAGGCAAGTGGTGGGAAGTCTTATAGATCCAGTGGCATTTTGAGCTTCTCAGTGCTGGCAGGGGTTTCCACATGGCTTCTCCAAGTCCAGGGTTCTACCTGCATCAGGTTAGGTCCCTGTGGCTTCTCCTCAGGGATGTTTCCCAGGGAGTCAGCTTTGTCAGGAGAGAGGAAGTGAGCCAAGGAAGTGAGCCAAGTCTGTCTCCTGCTTGCAAGGAGGTAATTCAGGAATTCCCAAAATCCTTAGGAGAAGGCCATGCCCATATAGAGGCCTCATTGGCTATATCTGGATTGACAGGTCAGACTTCACCCCTTCATTCATAGTCCTCTCAAATTGACACCAGATTATGTAACTACCACACTGTTCAAGGTTGGTAGTTCAGACCCACTAGAGGCCTCATGGGAGAAAAGTGAGGCTATCTACTCCCACCAAAATGTACAAAGCCTCAAAACATTGTGAGTTGAAAATGACGCAGTAACAGTGGGTTTTTATTATGCTGGCTATATGGTAAATTTACAAAAGATTAGGAGAAGAAAAATCAAGTAATCATACAACAATCACAAAATCCAGCTTCTCTGATTATTTGCTTAGTATGCAGTTTGAATAAATAAGGGGAGAGGATACAAACCTAATGCGCACCTTTCCCGTTTGAAACCACGCAGTATTTATTCCCTGGTTCTGCTCCCACAGCTACTTTCTTGATCCATGTGAGCACCATGAAGTGTTCTAGAATTCCTGTTCTTCTCAAGGCCGTCGACCACTTGGCAATCTGTCATACTGCGGTGCCTTGTGTGTTGCTTTGATGCTGGAAGCTTTGTCACTGGAACTTCAAAGGCCATCAGAGTCCATCCACATGAATATTTCAGCGGAGCTTCCAGACTAGCAGTACCAGACTACAGAAAGAGGAAGCAGCTGCTGAAAGCCTCGTGCAGAGCAAGTCCACATATACAAAGCCAAAAATAAAAGAAAAAATGAAAAGCTTAAACCTACTTTTTATTTCTTCTAGTGTTCCTTATTTTGTAAATCAATAAAAGGAAAAGGAACTTAAGTTTGTTGTGTATTTATATCTAAGACTGGAAATATAAAATCCAGAAAGTGACTTGTGCTTATAGAATCAACAACCAATTACAATTCCAAGGGTCAGATCAGTAGGCGTCCTGTCAGGAACCAGCCGCCTGCGCTCTGGAGTTTCAGGAAAGTGGTTTCCTGACCATGTATGAATCGAGATTTATGTGACCTTTACAAAAATATGTAAAGGCATATGCCCAGCAGATAAAATGCTGAATGAATCGAACACGTTTATCAATAGATATGGAAAAATATGTTGACAGACTATTGACCAACTTCAGGCAACACCTGTATTGTCCCTCTCACTGCATCTCTCTCATTCATGTCAATTACAATCTATAGAACTCCCTCACAAATCCTTGATAATTTATACATTATTATTATTTTGTGATATCTTACACAGGGGTGGGAGGGGGAAAAACTGATACCAAGGGCTTAAGTAAAAGAGAATGTTTTGAGAATGATGATGGCAACAAATGTACAAATATGCTTGACACAATGGACGAATGTATGGATTGTGGTAAGAGTTGTACGAGCCCCCAATAAAGATTTAAAATTAAAGAGGAAACTAATAGGAGTGCTTGCTCCAGCTACACATGTACTAAAACTGGAACGATACAGAGATTAGCATGACTCCTGCACGAGGATGACATACAAATTCAGAAGTGTTCCATATATTCTTTAAAAGATAACAAAAATTAATAGGAGAATAAAAAGTCTTTTGTATGTGTTAAAAATAATAATAATAAAATTTAAATAACTTTTAAATCTAATTTAAATATGTAGCTTCACTCCACAAAAACGCACATAAAAACAAAATATTTCTGCTATTTACAAATGTATTGACAAAACATTGTGGTTATTTATACAATTTTTGAACACAGAAAGACCCGTATTAAGACATATAATATATATGGATGAGGATGACAGGATTATCTCTCATTGGTTTTAAAAAATTAGTCATTCATTGAGTGAATATTATTGAATTATGATTTTGTATAAGGCCTATATTAAATATACCAAATATATGTATAATAAGTATTATTGAGAAAGAAGTATGATCCTTGCCTTCTAACATATTGAAATCAAATTAATACAGAGTTAAACAACACCAATGGAAAACTTAAGATTATAGATAAGATACTACCAATTTTTATATTAATTTTCTGACTTTTAAATATTAATATGTAGGGTATGTATATTCCAGAGTGGAACTTCCCCATAGAGGTTCCAAGATCATAAAAACCAACTGCCATCTCGCCAACAAAGAGGCTGGGGTCCAACCATTGACCTTTTGGCTAACAGTCAGAAGTCAATTGTCAAAAGTCAAAAGAAAATAGAATTTCTTCAGAATGAGCTTAGTGCTTTTTAATTGTATTGTGTTGAATCCATAGATGAATTTGGCGATAACATTGTTTATTTTAATTCATAAATATAACTTTAATTATATATTTAATTCATTTTAATAACTCTTTGTAATGTCAGGTTTAAAGATTTTTAGAAAATTTTGTCAGCTTTCTTTTCATATGAAATATTAAATAGTAACATGTAAAACTTTTAATGTTCTTTTGTGGCAGACATCAAATAAAGTCTACTTTTGTTTACTGGATTTATGACTGTTAATAATACTGAACCCATTTAATAGTTATAATTATTGCAGATCCTTTTGGATTTTTTTTCATATTCAAAGGGAAGTTTTAGGTCCCTCTTGCTCTTTAGACCTCTGTTTCCTTTTCATGTCTTGTTAGACTGGCTAGACCACTGATACAACGTTGAAAATACATTACAGTTAGTCTTTCTTTCTCTGAATTTCAAAGGGAAGTCTTTCAGCATTTCACCATTAAAAATAATGTTTTTAAAAATTTGAAAAATATCTATCAGATGGAAGAGGTTTCCTTCTATCTCTGTATTTAAAAATCAATCATAGATATTTACCTATATTTAATATTGCTCTGCATATATTGAAGTAATTACACTACAATTATGTACTTTTAAAATTAATCTAGAAAATTATATGGACTGATAATTCATGCTAGAATCAGTCCTAGACTAAACATCATTTAGCATATTGTTATCATTTAATTGTATATTGCTTTTGTTGTTTGTCATTGAGTCAAGCTGAAGTCATAGAAGCCCCTGTGACAGAATGGAACTATACCTTGGGTATTTCTACAGTAATTTTTCTGGAAGCAGGTCTTTCCCGGAGGAGCCATTGGATATGTTCAAACTTTTAACAATTCAATGAGCAATTGATCTTTCCACCATTTGCACCACAGGGCAGGCTCCCTTTTATCATAAGTAACTAAATTGTATTTGTTAATAGTCAATTTAGTACGTTTTAAAATCCATTTTTATGGAAGGTAGATTAGTAATTAAATTCTCTTTCTTGTACTGCCCTGCTATAATATAATTTCAAGTTAAGAAGACATAGGAATTGCTTTCTCTTTTTAAAAAAAATTCTGAAAATTTGTTTAGTGATGCCGTTTCTGCCTTAAATATTTCAAAGTAGCTACATTGACACTACCTGCACATGACAATTTCTTTGCTTGAAAGTTTTAATGGTGCATTCTATTGTTTTGATTTGCGTACAATTACTTTTCTATTTGTGGTTACAGGGAAATTTCTTCATATGGCTCCTCCATTTGTAACTCACACCGAATGATTGTGTGGGACTACGCAAGTAGGGGTATGAAACACTGTGAGAGGGGCTTAATTGGTTTTGGTGGCCATTCCTCTGTATAGAGAGCTATTCCAGAAGCAGAGAGAGAGAGAGAGAGAGAGTTCCTGGGACCATCCAGGAAGAAGAAATAATGGTGGCCTACGTTTGACACTGACGAATGTCGCGAAGGCCAGGCCATAGCGAAGGAGATCATGGGCAGAGAACATGAGACAGAGAAGAGCAGGGCGGGAATTATGACATTGAGTGAGACCAGGAGGCAGGCGTTGTAGGAAGCATCCGGCTGATTGAGGTGTTTACTAATGGGTGACTATTTAGTCCCCTGCGCCTCTGTGTGTCAGCAGACAAGCACAGCAAAATGACTGTTGTTTGTGACTTTGCTGCTAAAAGCATTGAGGGATAACTCAGTTATTTCTGATCTCTTTGAGGCTCTCTTGAATCTTGCATATCCTTGTGATTGTCTTTGAACCTAGTGCTTTTGTTATTCTAAAGTTAAGAAACTGTGACTAGTTAAGTAACATTTGCATAGATAAGAGTTTAGGAATGTTTAAATTCTTTGATGTTTGTTTTGTAACCAATTCCCTTGTATACCAAGCTTCAAATACACTGGAGACTTCCATCCATGAGATTGGAATCCTCCTGATCCCATGCTTTGTACATAGCTCTTTCTTTTCCTGTCATCCCCATGCCTCAGTTCGAACCCAGCTTGATGCGGGGTAGCTCGTCTAAATCCCCCGCAAGGCGTCTGAGCCTCTGGAGGAAGAGGCCCAAGGACCACCTGACTGAGAGGATGAGGACAGGAGAGAGATACGTGGCTGCTGAATATGGAGAGCTGTTACATCTCTAATGTAACATCCTTAATGGAACCTCAAAGGCTACATCTTTAATGTTTTCTGAACTGGCCTGACTATCCTGTTAACTTTCCTACTACACTTCCATAATTGTGAACCTTATCTGTGAGTGCCATGATTTCAACCTAGCAAAAAAGTAGTGGGTCATGGCTGGTGTCAGATCAGGGTAGAGAAAGATTGGGGTGATTCTATGTCTGACCTCTGCCTGGACTGGTATGGAGATGAATTCTCCCTTTGCCTTATGTAGTTAAAGGAGATCAGGTGGAGCCTCAGCTATATTTAGCAAATTGTAGTCCTAGTAGTTTGTTCATTGCATCTAAAAGTTATATATTGGCATAGAATAGCTTTCAAATTTATAGCACTATCACTTTTTTAATATTAATACCAGCAATGGGTGTCTCCTTCTTCTTCTTCTTTCTTTTCCTCTGCTTCTGCTTCTTTTTTTCATTTCACTTTAGTCAGGCTGGCTGGCTTTCCAATTTATTTATTTTTTACAGTGTCCGTTGAGTGACATTTCCTTGGATATTCAATGGCTCATTTCTTTGGAAGTATATTTCCAGGTCTTTCTTCCCAGAAATCATTGAGTGAACACGAACCCCCAGTTTCTCATTTAGCTGCAAGAACTTTTTCCATTAGCAGCACCCAGGAATTCCAGGCTCATATTTTCTAGAGGACTAGTTGTTGGATTTATTGATTTCATTGATTTTTTGTTTGCTTCAGATTAATTGACTTCTATTCTTATAATTATCATTTCCTTCCTTTGCATTCATTGTGGGTTTTATTTGTTATTATTTTGCCTATTTCTTATACTAAAAGTTTGATTTAATAAATATAATTCTTTCTTTGTTTCTAATGTGAAAACTGTGCTTAATTGTCAAGTCCTCTACACATATAAATTAAGTCACATGTGCTAAGGTTTTCAGATATTTTTATCCTTGTATTGTGTCTGCCTATTTCATTCGCTATTGAGAAATATGTGTATTCTCACCACATTCATGCAGAATGTTATTATTGGAATGTTTAACAAGGTCTAGAAGGCAATATGCCTTGTAAAGCAGAGGGCAACCCAAGTGAGAAAAATCCTTCAAGGTGATGGTTTGAAGCAGTGATTGCAACAATGGGCTCGAACACAACAATATTGGTGTGGATGGCCCATGGCCGGACAGTGTGCTGTTCAATTCTAGACAGTGTTGCTACAAGCCAGAGCCAACTTGACATTTAAAAATATTAATAACACAGAACAGCCAAATTTTAAACAATGCATGTTAGAAAGAAATATTAAAATTATTTATTTGAAGGCATGATCTATAAATAAAACTGTCAAACTACAAAATATCTATTAGAGCCAATGCAAGTATTTAGTAAAATTTTACAATATGAGCTCAATGTACAAAACTAATTTGCATGACTATTAATAATGAACAATAATAAAATGAAATTTAAAAATAAAATTTACAATATGAGATAGGATAGTTAGTTAATTATGCCAGTTTGGCTGATAAACACATGTGGGATTAATTGAAGAGCGGAGAGATAAATGGCTTGGCAAGCCTTGCCTTTCTTGTCTCTCGTTCTTTGATCATCGGACCAGTGTGCGTCTGCCTTGCTTGTACTGTGCCACAATTTGCAAGCTACACTACCTGTGGGACACCTAACCTATGGACTGCGTCTCTGTATTTTGAGGCACTTTTAAGACCTGCCTAGCCAGAGATTTGGAATTTACATCTCTTGAGCTGGGGACTTACTTTCGGTGACCTGGCTGACTGTTGGTGACCTGCCTTGCTGTTTGCTGCCTGTGCCGGGATAGCCTGAATCTCTCTACAGAGGACTGTCCAGTGGCCCTCAAGACTTGAAGGACTGCCAGTGTCTCACAACTCTCTCACGGGAGTGAGTTGCACTGAGCCATTTGTACTGTTTTATAATTTAACTGTTCATTTCTTGTATTATATATCTATCTGTATATAATTTAACTGTTCATTTCTTGTATTATATATCTCTCTATCATTATAAAATTACTAGCAATCTGGTTTTGTCTCTCTAGAGAACTCTGTCTAACACACAATAGAATTTAAAATAGGACATATTCATGGATAAATAAAATAAATGATGTGCATAATCTATATATTGAAAATTATACAAAATATTTCTAAGAGAAAATTTTAAAAATGTAACTAATGCAAGGAAACTGTGTCTATTGATGGGAATAGTCGTACAAAACTAGAAACAGCAAAAATTTACATCAAGAGATCAATGGATGAACACATTTTGTATATACATACAATGGAAGGCTATTTATTAATGCATACAAATGTATTGTAAACACATGAAAAAATTTGAGTAAGTTTCAAAATGTCTATACAAAGCCATAGTAGAAAAATATTCATATTTTGTTTTCCATTTACATAAAAATCTAGAAAATTCAAAATAGCCACATGGAACTATGCTGATGGAGCCATAGCCCTGGAGCTGGAGGAGTCACATGGAGACCCACACCAGGGCTGAAATGCTTCCACCACCACTGGATGCACAAGATTAGTCACCACTGACCTGCAATCTTCCTGCATTCAGCATTATTGCATGTGTTGATGTGTTGTGTGAGTCTGAAGAGGAACTTATAGATTGGCATCAGATATATGGGCTAATATCAGACTTACGGACTTAATCTGGACTGGAATGGGATGTTTCTAAATACACACTTGATCTTTTATTGAAAGCTCTTTCTTTTACACATATGAGTGTCAATCTCTATCAATCTATCTATCTATACTTAAGAGAGAAAGATTTACACCAAGAAATTCCCTACAGAGTATTTAAGTGCAGCCTAATTCAAATCCAAAGATCAGATTGTTGTGGCAGCTGATAAACTGAAGAAGTAAGAGGGCCATAGACTGGTGGACCAAGTGATAAGTGAGTCCAAAGATGCAAAAGTAAATGAATCCAAGTCTGTTGGTGGCTCATGGGACAGAAGACCACATAAAAAGAGATTGATAAAACAGGTGCAGGATTCAGGTCCAGCGGAAGGTGAAGGGGCAAGATCTGGGCTTTGCTCAAGGTTTTTCTTATATAAAAAGCCACGTCCTCCAAGGAGGTGCTACCAGACTGTGACCTGATGGGTAGGTTGGATTCTACTGTTACCTCCACCCACATATGTCTGCTTGATATAAACTCTAACTGTCACGGAGGTGTTAACAAACAAAGCCATAATCACATGAGGGCTTAATCACATGAGATATTTATTGTTCTCCCAAAGAAAACCAAAAATAGGAATCTTACTCATTAGAGTATACTTGTTCAAGTGGTGATCCATGTGCTCATTCTCCTCCCATTTTGTACTGTTCTTCCCTTCAGGACATGGGTCTAGATACCATGTTCATCTTTACCCAGGTAGTGGTGAGAGAGTTTTATAGTCTATTGGAAATAGCATCTTTCACTCCCATAGTCCATTTGCTGAAACTCACTAGACAATAGCATCTTTCACTCTCATAGTCCATTTGCTGAAACTCACTAGACATAGCTAATTAAAAAAATCATTTTATTGGAGGCTCTTGTAGCTCTTATCGCAATCCATACATACATCAAGGACATTTGCACATTTGTACATTTATTGGCATCATCATCCTCAAACATTTTCTTTCTACTTGAGCCCTTGGTATCAGTGCCTCGTTTTATTCCCTCCCTTCCTCATGAACCCTTGTTCATTTATAAATTATTATTTTCTCATGTCTTACACTGACTATTGCCTCCCTTCAACTTTTCTGTTGTCCATCCCCCTGGGAGGGGGTTATATGTCGATCATTGTGATCGGTTCCCCCTTTCTCCACACCTCCTTCCTTTTCCCCTCCTGGTATTGCTACTCTCATTATTGGTCCTGAGGGGTTTATCTGTCTTGTATTCCCTGTGTTGCGAGCTCTTATCTGTACCACTGTACATGCTCTGGTTTTGCCATGTTTGTAAGGTAGAATTGGGGTCATGATAGTGAGGTGGGTGGTGGTGGTGGAGGAAGCATTACTGAACTAGAGAAAAGTTGTATGCTTCAACGGTGCTATACTGCACCCTGACTGGCTCATCTTTTCCTTGGGACCCTTCTGTAAGGGGATGTCCAATTGTCTACAGATGGGCTTTGGGTCTCCACTCCACACTTCCCTTCATTCACAATGATACGGTGTTTTGTTCTGGGTCTTTGATGCCTGATACCCGATCCCATTGACACCTTATGATCACACAGGCTGGTGTGTTTCTTCTATGTGGTCTTTGTTTCTTCTCAGCTAGATAACCGCTGTTTATCTTCAAGCCTTTAAGACCCCAAATGCTGTATATTTTGATTGTCAGACACAATATGCTTTCTTCACCACATTTGTTTATGTACCCATTTTGTCTTCAGTGATCATGTCGGGAAGGTAAGCATCACAGAATTCAGGGTTTTTAGAACACAGTGTTCTTGAGTTGAGGAGTACTTGAGTAAAGGCCCAATATCCATCTGCTACTTTAATGTTTAACATATGAATATATCTGCATAGATCTATTTCCCTACATTATATGTTATATACATATATTTACATATATACGTGCCTACAAGAAGTGATCTAAAGTTGATTACGAGGAGGGTGTAGGATGGCTGGTGGGGCTTGGTCAAGTGCAATGTAGCCAAGAGGAATTACAGAAACACGAATGAAAGTCAAACATGATAGTGGGACAAGAAGGATAGAGGAAAGAATTAGAAGGCAGAGGACATTTGTAGAGGCCATACCTAATTTTAATGAAAACCTGGAAAATGTGACCTGTGTTTAGGAAGAAGCAAAAATAAATTAATAATGGTCGGTAAACACCTAGACAAAGGTTATGACATAAGTCATAATGTCTAATTAAATCTAATCTACTTATAAACTTTCATCAAGTAGATTTATGACTCGTAGTGACCTTATAGGGCAGTGCAGAACTGCTCCTTTGGAATTCTGAGGTTATACATTTTTTCCACAAACAAACAGCTCCTCTTCCGCCAGAAGAGGAGCTGGTGATTTGAACTGCTGACCTGATGGTTAGCAACCTAATTCTTAACCTACTAAACCATGAGGACTACTAATGAATTCTAGAAGCAAAAAAAATCCTAGTAGATTGGATGCACGAATTTACCTTTTTTCCCCACCATTGGGGGGGCAGTGGTGGTGTTACTGTGACATGGTCAGTTGAGGCCTGAGGGCTAGGAGAACCATGCACTTACCCACTCCCTTTAGTAGGATTTAAACAATATTCAATTACACAACTTAGCAGAAAAGGTGGTTAGAAATTTTCCTTTTCCCTTTAGGGCAGGAGATGATTCATGAAGGCCCTTTACCAAAAGCAAAGATGAGACATGAGCCTGGTACTTAGCACTGCTGATAGAACGGCTGCATCTCACCAGGGAGACTTAGAAACTTCACAGGAAGGGGGGGGGGAAAGAAACCATTCTCCTCGCTGTCACATTTGAAAAGAAACACAAACAAATGGTTATGTTTCTGCCTGGCTATCTTTATAGATGTCTAGCTCAGACACGCCTCAATCCTCTTTTAAATCTCAGACTTAAAAAAATAAAATAAAACCTCCTGTCACTTTGGATCAGGAAACAGCAAAGTGTAGCATTTGAGGAAATGGCCCCAAGGACACAGATAGTGTTGCAAATCCTTGAAAATAAGATGAATTACCAATTTTTGTTATTCATTTGACTCTAGGTGAAGAATAATAGCTAAGTAATTTTCCATACATCACATTACCCAAGGTGCAAGGCACATAATATAATGTTAGTAATCTATTGACTAAAATGTTATTTCCACACAAGTTTTCCTGCAAGTTTGAGAAATGAACGTGCATTAGAAGTAAACGAACAATATTTTTTCATTATATGCTGCTATAATTTAAGAATATTGTTACCTGAATGTAGGAAGGGAAAGATATATACTTCCTTAAAGAAAGATAGATTACGCTAGATGTAAGCTTCTGTTAAAAAACAATACTTGTAATCTTTGAGGTAAAATTAATGTCACTGTTCCAATTTGGTCAGCTTTGAGATGCATTGAAAAAAGAAGAGATCATGTCTGTGTAAAATTCATGCATTAGATAGATTCTGTGGTCTGAGAAAAATAATCAAAATAAACATATTTTTTTAAAAACAAAGCCCTCATCTGAAGGACTTCTGTGTGTGGAAGTGAGAATGGACAAATACGTCTTCAAATGCCTTCACTAGATTTTACCTGATGCTTCTTATACTTGTCTGTAAAGGATTTTAAGAGAGCCCAGAGGAAAAGGTAACTGTAGGAAACTGAAGGAAAGAGTAAGAAACCTTAATCAGCTGATCCTTCATATCAAAATATCCACCTTCAAGTCTGTTGGATGAATATAGAACTACTAGGAGCTCTAGGGTGCAACTGGTTATACATTGGGCTGTTAACTTCAAGGTCAACAATTTGAAGCCACTAGCGGCTTCGAGGGAGAAAGACAGAATTTTCTACTCCTTTAAGTCTTTCAAATTCTACTCTGTCCATTAGAATCAGAGTTGTCCACCATGAATCAGAACTGACTCTATGCCAGTGATAATTTTGAGTACCAAAGACCACAAGGTCAGCAATTCAGGACCAAGAGCTGCTCCTTAAGATAAAATTAAGACTACTCACTCCCATAAAGATTTACAGGCTCAGAAAATCTATTTAGGGTCCTTTGAGTGAGAAACAACTAGTTGGTAGTGGGTTTGTTTTTTTGTTTTTTTTTGTGATTAGTTCCAAATCGTGATTGTCAACTAACCCAGGAATGGGGACAATTATTAGGTAACAGATTACTGATCTTGTACTCACTGCCTCCAAGTCTATTCTGACTTATAGAGTGGAACTGAACCTTTGGACTTACAAGACTGTAAATCATTGCAAGAGCCAAAAGCCTCATCTTTCTCCCATGGTTTGGCTAATCTTGAAAGTAACGGTACACTGAAAAATAAACTATGCCACTATTGTTAACGACATCACCTTGGCTCCCTCCCAGAGCAACCCTATGCACAACAGAAGGAAGCGCTGCTTGATTCTGCATCATCCTCACGATTGTTCTTATACTGTAGCTCATTGTTACAGCCACTCTGTAAATCCATCTCATTGTCCGCCTTCCTCCTTTTCACTGCCTCTCTTCCAAGAATGCTGCCTTTCCCCAGAGACTGGTCTCTTCTGATAACATGTCCAAAATATGTAATAAGAAGTCTCACCACCTTGTCTCTAAGAAACATCCTGACCATACTTCTTCCAAGACTGGTTGGCAGTCCATCGTATTTTCATTGTTCTTCTCCAACACCACAAATCAAATTCATAAATTCTTCTTTGGTCTTCCTTTTATTCAATGTCCAACTTTCACCTTAAATGACTAAAAATACCAGCACAACACACATTTGATCTCTTGACTGCTGTTTCCATTAGCATCGATTGTGAACCCAAGAAAGACAAAATCCTTGACAACTTCGATCTTTTCTCCATTTATCATAATGCAACCAACGATCCATTTGTGAGGATTTGGCTTTCCTTATATTCAGTTATAATCCATACTAAAGGCTGCAATCCTTGATCTTCATCATCAAGTGCCTCGTGTCCTCCTCACTTTCAGCAAGCAAGGATGTGTTATCTGCACATCGCAGGCTATTAAAAAGCCTCCTCCAATTGATACCATATTCTTCACAGAATCCAGTTTTCTGATTATTTGCTCAGCATATAGACTGAATACGTATGGTGAGAAGATACAACTCATATCTTTTCTGACTTTAAATTACACAGTATTCTCTATTCTGTTCCCATAGCGGCCTCTTGATTCATGTACCAATTCTGTATGCGCATCATCAAGTAAAGTCCCCATTCTTCTCACGGCTATTCAGAGTTTGTCATGCTCCACACAGTTGAGTGCCTTGGTGCAGTCAATGCAGCACAAATAAACATCATTCTGGTATCCTCTGCTGTCAGCTAAGATCCACCTGATGTCAACAATGCTATCTTTTGTTCTACATCCTCTTCTGAATCCAACTCCCTGTCAAGGTGCTGCTTCAACCATTGGTGGATTATCTTCAGCAAAATTTACTTGCATGGGCTATCAATGATTTGTTCTACCATTTGAGCATTCTTTTGGGTCACCTTTCTTTGAATGGGGTACAAATACTCATAAGATTTTCAGTATCTAAGCCCTAAGAAGTGGAAAAAATATTCCTTCTTCCCGTTCTTTTCTTTGCTGGCAAGCTTTATGGAAACCAGTTCACCCTGAGTGACCCTGCTAATATTTGAAATACTAGTGGTATAAATTCTAGTATCAGCACAGCAGCACACAGCTGCCACGTAGGACAAAATGGCAGATGACTGCTGGCCCAATTGCTTAATTATTAACAAAACCCTGGTCTTACTGAATTAGATGAAATGCCTAACAAGCAACAGATAGTGATTGGATTACACTAATTACAGCAATCCAATATGATACCTTTCTTGACTCCCTTGTATCAAGGAGGGTTCATATGACTTAGTTTTACCAATAGAACTGCTGACGGAGCTGAATTCAAAAGGTTAACAACCTGGATGACCTAGTCCCTCTTCCCATCCTTGAACATGAAAATGATAGTTCAAGTGTCAGCAATTATCTTCTGAGGGGAGGAAAAACTCAGTAGAACCACAAAGATGGTGCTCCTGATATTTTTGAACCACTGAATCAATGCCAGTTGTTGCCTTTTTTGAGTAACACATCACAAAATTACAAAAATATATATTTCATTAAGCCATCGTAATTTTCTCCTGTAACTGATTTAAATGCATGTCTAACTGATCTAAAGTGTCACTCCTTGAAAAAAAATTAATTATTAAGGGACCTAGCATGATTTAATGTTGAATTTCAAAATAATAAGCCCACTGAAATAAAATGTGAGATAATATTTTATTCTATGGTTAGTTGACTGCAGATGACAACATTTTGATCCTTTCATGTATAATTCCTAGTACTATTTTTGTTTACTTTCTGTAGCATTTCAAAACTAATAAGGTGTATATGTTATACATATATTGGTATTGGCCAGGTCTGGGAACAGAGCAGGTGGAATATTTGACATTTATAAAGATCACCCAGATCCCAGGGCTAAATGTTTTCGACTACATCTAAGAACTGATTCTTTCCCCAATGATGTATGTGGTGCTCGAAGTAATCATGGGTAGCAGGGAGTATGCCCCATATCACCCAGGCAGGGGCTCATCTTGTAGCAATTTAGTATTTCATTTTGAAAATGCTTATGGACTTGGAAATTACATCAAATGAATTTTTCTTAAAAGATTTCCTAAACTTTGAACGTAAGCTTGATGAATCCCTTGATTCAGATAAAGCAAGGACTGGGTACCACAACTTACTTTCCATAGGTTCATTGAATGGATACTTTAGTAAGCCCAACTAAGCTATACATTTCAAAAAGGACTTGGTTAAGGAGACAGTCCTTTGTGAAAGAGACCGTGTCTCTAGCATGTCAGGCCCATGTTCATCAAAGAGAGCTAACAATTCAAACCCAACCCACGGCTGTCAAGTCAATTGCAATTCAGTAATGCTGTAGTCTTAGGTGGGAAGTTAGAGCAGGATGAGGACTTCCCATGTCCTCTACCTGTGATAGATAGATAAGACGATGAGGGTAGACCAGGAAGGTAGAGATTGTCCAAATAAACCACCCTCCAAAGAAACAAGGAGCGCAGGTCCATACATCCTGTTTAGAAGCTACCCATATTACAAGGGGATGTTCCTGGCCTGGAGCATGTGCACATCCACCTATATCCAAACTAAATATATTTGCTTCGTTATATGCTCGTTTAAATATCGGTCACCTCATTAACATAAGTAGGAGAGTGAACTGTGGGCAGGAACATGCACAAAATAAAATTTGGTATAGAATTATCCTTGCCATCAATCATTAGAGATTCTGCCCTGTGGTCCTCCTTCTGCCAAGAGAAGGTGTAAAACCCATGGACTCTTTGTTAATGGCGCCCTCTTTAATCTTCAGGAGGTCCCAATTCGTTCTCTTGTCTGAGAACTTACTTTGCTAATCAAGCCTATTTAAGCGCATTTCTGCTATGTGCTGTGAGTGTTTCCATTTTGCTCAGGCAACCTGCTCAGTCGAGTGTGGTGTTGCGGCTGCATTTCTGATACCTCGGAGTGACAGCAGAGAGACCAGAGCAAAGCTAGGAGCGCCGGTAACGGGAAAACAAAGGAGAACTGCGCCATAGGGTTCTGTTGCTGCCTTTGGAGCTCTTTATGGAAATGGGCAGCTTGTGCAGTGATTGGCGGATTAGAAACACTGGCCATGTGGTTAGGAGCGCAATATTTAACCTACAGTGTCACCACGTCTCTGTAATTGATACCAGCTGAAGGGGAGTTAAATAATATATTTGTGAAAGCCTGACTGTGAGTTTTAAATTGATGTTGGCAAGGAGAAGGTTTGCAATTTAGCATCTTTATTTGTTGCATTCAGTCCCCATGAAGAATATCCCCTACAGCAATCTGTTTTAGGTAGAGATTGAAGAGCATGCCGGGGTTTCCATATTACTCCTCTCTACATTAACATACTTCAGCAGGGAGTTCATGAGCTACAGACAGCACTCTGCAAAGTGGCTGAGATTTTCTCGTAGAAATCTGTCTGGCATGAAGCTGAAAGGCAACCTTTCACTCTTTTCCCAATTCTCCTGACTTTCAGCACAGCGTAAGTGATGGAGCTGTAGCTCTCTAAACGTTGAGATTTCTTCCTTTGACTCGTTTATCACATGATCAAAGCCTTCCCTGGCTGCCAAACCACCTCTTATTTCAGATATGCTTGTGGCAAGTTTCGCCTCCGTCATTTACCAAAATAGCTGTACAACGTTGCAACAATTCCCCTATTCAGGGATAGAAACTCTTTCTAAATCTTATTTGGAGGATAAGAATAAGTATCACTATTGTACCCTTCAGTTGAACCAAAACTGATGGCATCAACCACACAGAATCCTCAATGACAGGATAATCAAATCCTTGGTATTATTTTTCATGAACGAGTTGTAAACTTCTCCAACTCCTTTGCTACTATAAGAAAGAATTATCATACACTTCAGTTCTTAAAGTAATAGTAACAAATAATAGACTTGTTCTGAGACCCACGACATTTGGTAGGCCAGCATTAATTTGAAACTCTCTTTCAATGAAGATCCCCAGCCTGTGTCCAGTGGCTGCTGCGCAAAGCATCAGCATCTTTCTGACACTGGCTTGTCAGCTGACCATTTGCTTTTCCATTCCAGCTTGTGATCTTTTAACTCTGGAGCTAGGTCTGAAATTGAAACTGCTGTTATTACTGGAGAAAGTGATTTAGCTAATTGCTTTTCATCCAAAATGCCAGAGGACCATAATAAGATTACAGAGGCCAAAATAGTTGATCATTTCTCGATTTCTGAAAGGATCGATAAACAGCTGCGTGTGTCCACTCTTCAAAAAGCACATTCCCCTTTTTAAAAAAAACAGACAATAACCATTGTGAATCTATGTAGAGTTACAGATTTTTTTTTCTTCCACAGGAGATGAAAATGGAGGACTTTCTGTTCACAAAATCTAGATATTCTGGTCATATAAACTATTTCTTTATAAGTTTCAGAGGGAAAGTGAGTGTTTACATGCTAGGTTCGGGCCTTAAAAACCATTAGATGTTGAAAACATTTTCCCACCATGATCCTAGTGGCAGCTATCATAAACTATCACCTGGACTGAGACTGCATCCTGTTCTTGATCTCTTAGTCTACCCAGCAGTTCAATGCAATAATATAAAAATGACTTCATTTGTGCTGCACTGCTCCACTTAAAATCTTTCAAGCACTCCATGGTTCCCTCAGCAGAAAGTCCAATCGCTGGCAGATGGTGTGACAGCCCTTCATAAGCCCGCCCCTGCTTATTTGTATATTCGTCTTTCACTGTGCTCCTTCTCCAGCTGTGAGTGACCTGGAATTCCCTACGTATCCCGCCTCTTCTCCCAGCCGTGGAGTCTTCCTGCGACTTCTCAAGCTGTCATACTCCCTCCAACTTCATGTACATTGGAGTTACCATTTCCCTGATTAAACTTACTGTGATTTTCCTTCTAAGTCAAATCTCCGGAAAATCTCCCAGTCTCAGCTACACAATTAGGTCACCTTCTCTCTTCCCTCTTGCTACTTTTATAACTACATAACATTTTTTATAGTTACATTAGATATTTTCTATATTCTCAAAACTGTAAATCCAAAAGTATAAACTACAAACTAATTTTTACATTGTATTAGGCTGCTATGGGTCATAATTGTATGAAGAACAGTTTGGTATCGGGATTGAAGAATGGCTTATTTACAACCTGTGATATTCCTATGACACAACCTTGCTTGCAGAAAGTGAAGTGGTCTGGAAGCACTTGCTAATGAAGATCAAGATTTACAGCCTTCAGTGTGAATTAAAACTCAATGTAAAGAAAAGAAAATCCTCACAACTGAACCGTTAGGTAACATCATAATCAGAAACACAGAAAAGAGGGAAATTTTCAAAGATTTTGTCTTGCTTAAGTCCACAGTTAGTGTTCATGGAAATAGTAGTCAAGAGATCAAAGGAGGCATTGCTCTAGGTAAATCTGCTGCACAAGACCTCTTGAAGTGTTGAAAAACAAGGGTGCTACTTTGAAGGCGAAGGTGTATTTGATTCAAGCCATGGTATTTTCAATAGCCCAAATGGACATTGCGTAAGGAGACAGAAGAAGAACTGGTGTATTTGAACAATGATGCTGGTGAAAAATATTGAAAGTGCCATGACTATATGTTGGACATGTCATCAGGAGAGGATAGTCATGCTTGGTAAAGAAGAGGAACGGTGAAAAAGAGGAAAAGGATGAATGCATATCGTGACAGCTACAATGGGCTCCAACATAAGAATAGTTGCGAGGATGGTGCAGCACCAGGTAGTGCCTGGTTCTGTTGTACATCAGGTTGCTATGAGTTAGAACACACCACGAGCAGGTTTCTGCGGTCACAGTCAGTGCCAGTGACTATTTTTATAGAGTACCATAGAGTCGGTTGGTTAAAATAATAGAATGATAATATTTCACAGTTCTGGAGACTACAGACTTGAATTCAAGGTGTCAGAGGCCTATCATATTTCTCGACAGCCTCTAGAGGAGTATCCTTAGTTGCCTGTTCCTATTTCTAGTAGCCCCAGGTGTTTCTTGATTTGTGGCAGTTTAGCTGTAATCTGTCTCCCTCTTTACATGACACTCTTTCATCTGTATTTGTCTGAGTCTTTTCCCCTCTTCTTATACAGACACTTTTCATGTTGGTTTAAGGCCCACCCTGATCCAGTATGAAGTCAAGTTAACTAGTTACATCTGCAAAAAACTTGGCAAACACCTGGTTTCAAAATAGAGTCATATTCACCAATACAGGAATCTTGTAAGGGGACATAGTTTGCGCTATAACAGATGATATGTCAGTATTCCATCACATATATTTAACTGAAGAATTATTAAACATGAGATAAGACAATTGAGTTTTAGTTCCATCACAGATTTTAGGCAATACCCTTGAGTTCTGCCTCAGTTTACTTCAGTGATGAATAAAAGTAGTAAAATAAGAGTTACAGTGTTGGCAACTCACAAGGGCAGATCTACCCTGTCCTATAGGGTCACTATGATTCAGCATCAACTCTATGGCAGTGAATCTGCATTAGATAACATGCTAACCTTTTTTGAATTTTCTCTTTAACCAGTTTTGAAAGAGTACTAACACTACCATTATATTAAGGATGAGAAGTTGAAACCATACAATGACAGGTGGCTTTCTCACCCTCACAAAGCTACCAGAAATTGAATTATATCCAGATTGGTCTGACCACAGATCACATGTTCCTAACCACTCACCTACTTTATGGGAACATCTCAAAAAAGACACTGTGTTTTATAGAGATGATGATTTATTATCACTGTGATATTAACTTGGAAAAAGTTTCATGTGACCAGATAGTAAAGTTCAGGGCAGTAACCATGCTTTGGGTCAAATCATATGCAGTGTCTGTGTTTGCCTGTGAACTAATACTGGTTTTTACAGATTAACATTTGATTACAGGAAACTTGAATTTGAGCCCCAATCAAGAGAAATATTATACCTCCAGAAATGTCATTCCTCTTATTAGTATATCATCAGGCTTTATTGCAAAATCAAAAACTCAATTATTTTATTCTGAATTCATCAATTAAGTAATATTGGTTCTCCCCACCTTTCTTTCTTTATATATGGATAGAACTATGTACATAATGATGTCACCATGAGTCTGCATCAAACAATATTTTTATCCTTGATTGTCTCTTAACTCATAAATTCTAAAATATTTATTATATGAATATATATGTATATGTATGGTCCCTGCTTTTGGAAATTCAACTAGTGATATCCATTGCTCAGCAAACTTATGTGTTGGGTGGAGTATTTCAAGACAAGGAAGTAGTGAAATAAAAATGTCTAATTTCCAAGACTATGAAGCTACAATCTGCACTATTGGCGTGAGCACACCATTCCTTCGAGACAGCACTACTGCAATATTCCTCAATCATTTCTGAGTAATTAATGTAACACCCAAGGCTGAGAATTAGCCTTTTACTCCCTTTTCCACGCTCTTGAGCTGACTGTCTAACTGCAAACTGCCTTGTTGTGTAATCACTGACCTGCAATACCAAGGACAGCAGAGATCATCCCAAACCTTCACCTGTAGGATTTCTTCTTCTCTGATGGTGACTTTTCCTCTGTGATGTGGGCAGATTCCAGAAGCAACTCCTTGCTCATGACATTTACAGAAGCATGTTGTCCCTCAAGATATCAAACACAAGGCCAATTTCAAGTGTTTCAGTTGCTGCTAGTATAGGACAAAGTCCCACACTCCCACCTCATTCAACCTCTAGCCACCCAAATATTTCATTCTGAAATGGTTGCCTACAGTTTTAAATTTAATTATTATTGAGGAGTGGAATTCGAATTTGTCCTTCTCTCATTAAGTAAATAGGAGTCTCTGGAATTTGCTAATTTTTAGCTCTAGACTACTAGCAATCAGGTTGATAGTTGATAGACACAAGAGGTACCTTGGATACTAAACTAAGTCTGACAATCTGATTCTGAAAAGCCACAGATTAGAAAATTCTATGCAGCAGTTCTATTCCGCACACATGAGGTCCTTATAAATCAGAAAGAACCCAATGGTAACTAACAAGAAACAACAAATGAGGTGAAGGCATATGTGAGTCATCTACTGTCAGCATCCTATGCTTTGTTTCCTGAGTATTTCATTCACACATCTCCCTCATCACATACAAATTTAAGTACACTTCAAGGTTCAGCTTCAAGGCAAAAGTCTATGTGAAGTCATCCATTTGAATTGTGAACTTCAGATGAAAGTCTTCATAAAGTCATCAGTTATGGTGTGAAAAACTTTATGTTCCAGTCCTAACCCTTAGTGCCTGTGAACGTGATCTTGTTTGGAAATTGGTTTTTGAAGTTGTTATCAATAAAGTTAGCAAGAGATTGTATTGGACTAAAGTGTGTGCTAGTCCAATCTGAGTGGTGTCCTTATAAAGGGGAAGACAGAGAAGAACACTATGCGTCAAGAAAGTTGAGCTGCAGCTACAAGCTTAGGAACACCTGGAGCTAACTCGAAGCCAAGGCTGACAAAGGATCTTGCCCCTTACATCTTTGGAGAGAAAATGACCCTTTTGATGCCCTGGATTTGCATGCCTTACCTTAAAAAATATGAGATAATTAATCTCTGTTCCTATAATTCACTCAATATATGGCACACTATTATAGTATTCAGAAAAAGAAAGTATTATTGACACGCTAAGAAAAAAGACTGTTCATCCTCTCAACAATCACAGATCTTAATCTGTACATATTTGATGAACAAGGGCACATTATGCAAATAACTTAATTATTAATGCACATAAACTGGCACCTTTGACTTCCTCCACCGTCCCCTTACATGCTAAGCAAACTTATATTGGCCTAAATTGGCACTTTTTGAACACTTTATATTTGCTCCTTGTGTTAGTCTGGGTTGACTAGAGAAGCAAAACCATAAACACTCACATTTGTATAAAAAGAGTTTTATATATAAGAGCAATTATATATTGAGAAAACATCACATCTCAGTCCAGATCAAGTCAATAAGTTAAATATTAGCCAATGTGTTCTCTACCAGTCTGTAAATTCCTCTTGAGACTCACACAACATATGCAATGATGCCGAATGCAGGAAGATCACAGGCCAGTGGGTGGAAAGTCTTGTGGATCAAGTGGTGGTGGAACCATCTCAGCACTAGCGTGGGTCTCCATGTGGCTCCTCCAGCTCCAGGGCTCTGGCTCTATCAGCATGCCTCCATGTGGCTTATCAAAAGGAACATCAAGCAGAGAGAGCATGCCTGACCTCTAGTGAGCTATCTGTCTCCATTGCACCTCCAAATAACGTCATTAAGTTGCGACCTGAGAGGCTAGATTCCACCCATTCATTCCTTTTTGTTTGTTTGTTTTTCATTCCTTTTTAAAATCATTTTATTGGGGGCTCGTTCAATTCTTATCACTATCCATACATACATCCATTGTGTCAAGCACATTTATACATTTGTTGCCATTATCATTCTCAAAACATTTGCCTTCTACTTGAGCCCTTGATATCGGCTGCTCATTTTCCCCCTCCGTCTGCACTCCTCCCTATCTCATGAACCTTTCATAATTCATAAATTATTATTATTTTGTCATATGTGACACTGTCTGACATCTCTCCCTGCCCTCTTCTCTGCTGCTGTCCATCCCCCAGGGAGGAGGCTATATGTAGATTCTTGTAATCAGTTTCCAGGTATCGCCACTCTCACCACTGGTCCTGAAGGAGTCATCTGTCCTGGATTCCCTGTGTTTCCAGTTGCTATCTGTACCATTGTCCATCCTCTGGTCTAGCCAGATTTGTTAAGGTAGAATTGGGATCATGATTGGGGGAGGGGGAGGAGAGAAGCATTTAGGAACTAGAGAAAAGTTACATGTTTTGTCGTTGCTACCCTGCACCCTGACTGGCTCATCTCTTTCCCACGACCCATCAGTAATGGCCACCCATTCATTCTTAATAGTTTCAAGGTGACAACAGATTGTTTGTTAGCTAATGCCTTTAGTGTAGTTTAAACTTCTTCCTTCAATACCATTGGTTCTCACTCATAAGCTACCTCTTGAAATGATTGAATGTCATTTCAGTTTCTGTTAATTTTTGCTACTGTGACTGTATGTATTATCTCCATTTGCTTCTGATGTTTCCTGCACCATTAAATATTTTCCCATAGATTATTTTGATATTGCAACTCAAGGCTTGAATTTGTTCTTGAGTTCTTTCAAGATATACTGAATGTGTTCTTCCTTTTTGTTTTTCTAACTCTAGGATTTTATACATTTCATTATAATATTTGGCTTTGTCTTCTCTATCTACCTTTTGAAATATTCTATTCAGTTATTTTTCTTCTTCATTTCTTCTATTTGTCTTAACTGCTTTAAGATCAAGGGCAAGTTTCAGAGTACCTTCTGACATCCATTTTGATCTTTACCACAGGGAGTAGCTTTGTTAATTGTGAATAAGCCTTCATCCCTAAATCCTAGGTGTATGCCAATATACACTTAAATGCAGAAAGGATAAGTACCTTATATTCCATTTAGATTTTAAGCTTTCTGATGTCAGAAACTTTATAATATTATGATTTTTTTATTTTCCTCATGGGGCCTAGGAACTAGGTACATTCTCTGAGTAAATAATCTATAATTATGTATTGAGTGTTGATTATTAAAATACTTAATTTATCATTAACACTTTAAATTGATATGCTTTACTTACTAATATGTAACTGATATAGGCAACACACTGTGAAAATCTTAATGAGTATTTTGTGTAAAGAAATAATTCTGTAAAATCTTACATAATTTCTCTGGCAGCAATACCTACTCACCATAAAAATAGCCAGAACTCAGTAGGCTCCTTTTCAGTATTTTCTCAGAACCAATCTGTCTTTATTAAGGTTCTGCATCTTACTACTATGAAATTGATATAAAATTGTACCCAATTTTTGCATTAATTTGTATCTAGGTCATGGGCTTTATCTACCAATACAAAGCATTTAAAACAAAGTTAAATTTATGATAATTTTAAAGATTCTTAAATGTCAGTGTCTCCTGAACAGCAAAAGAACATTCATTATTAAACCAATTGCTTCAGATTTCTGCAAGTCAAACTAATTTAATTATTTTTTGTTTGTTTTTCCTTACTGGAATAGAGAAGGGACATGAATCACCGACTATATTGAATTCCTTTCCCTTTTCAAGCTATCCTTAGTAGTCACTAAAGCCTGATATCATATTATTTTTTAAAAATTATTTTTTTTGATATCATATTCTTAACATATTTCTAGATAGGAGGTAGGTTTTGATTCAGACCAAATCCAGCTTTGATGAATTCTAAGAATTATCATACTTGAAAGTTTTAAAACTACTTTTCTTAATTGAAATAATTTTATAATTATTGCACAATATGGAAATTATTTTTGAAGATTTTAATAGAAATATCTAAGGTCCTTTGGTGGGCTAATGGCTGAGAACTCAGATGTTAACTGTAAGCTTGATGGTTTGAATCTATGCGGGTATCTTTGGGAGAAAGACCTGGCAATCTTCTCTTGTAAAGAATAGCATACAAACCCCTCTGGAGCAGTTTTACTCTTCCACATAGTGTTGCTATGAGTCAAAATCAACATTTGACATGCAGCAACAGTAATATAAAGTTTTATGGAATTCTTAGGGGTCACACAAGTACCATCACTGCTAAGCTAAAGATTGGAACATTGAGTCCATTCAATGTGCCTCAGGGACAAAAAAGGCCTAGCTAGCTACACGGAGAAACCACCCATCAAAAGCTTTGTGGAGCGTAAATCTACTCTGACAAATGAGGTTTCCATGAGTTAGAATTGACTGTATGCCAATTGGTTTTGTTATTATAGATGATGTTGGAATAGATTCAATTATACTGGGTTGTATACTCCAGTGCTGATGATGAAGTAAAATAGTGGCACAGAAAATTCCAGAGGGTAGCTAGAGAAAACAAAATATTCATTTATAATAAAATGTAAAAAGACCTGGACTTAGAATACCAAAAGGGAAGAACATGTTTAGCATGCTTGAATAAGAACGGCATCCAGAAGAAATCCAGGCATGAGTTGCACTTTTAAAGGATTCTGAGGGCCAAATGCCAAATGACTCCGGAAGGATCAAAAGCAGGTGGAAGAAATACACAGAGTCACCATGCCAAAAAGAACTAGTTTGCCTTCAACTATTTCAAGAAGTAGTATATAATCTTGAATCAATGATATAGAAGGTAGAAGTCCAAACTTCGGTGAAAGCACTGGCAGGAAGAAAAATAAAAAGGATTCAGAATCGACAGAAAACTAAGTGAGATGTTTCAAAAAACTCATGCAGCATTGAAAGCATTTATTAGTCGATATAAAGAAATGTGTAAGACAGCTACCAGGACAACAAACTGAGAGGGACCCATATTTATGCCCATTCCAAAGAAAGATGACCCAACAGAATGAATAAAACATCAAACAATATCATTAAAATTAACATGCAAGGAGATTTTAATTAAAATTAATGCAAAAATAGCTGAAGTAATACATCTACAGGAAAAATCCAGAAATTACAGCCAGATTCAAAATAGGATGTGGGACAAGAAATACCACTACTAAAATGAGATGGATGTTTGCTAAAAGCAAAGAACAACAGAAGAATGCTTATCTTTGACATCTCAAAGATATTGTAGATCAAACTAAGAATAACATTGCAAAGAATGGGAATTCCAGAACACTTACGTATGCTCATCAGGAACCTCTACATAGATCAGGAGGTAGATCTTAAAACAGAACACAGGATACTGTATGGTTCAAAATCAGAAAAGGTGTTTATGAGCTTTGTAAATCTTTATCATATTGTTCAACTTTCTAGCTGAGAAAACAATATTAAAATTTGGACTATACGGACAATGGAGCATTGAATTGGGTATCATTAAGATCAGCAGTTTGAAACCACCAGTTGCTTTGAAGGAGAAAGACAGGGTTTTCTACTTCTGTAAATCATTACTGCCTCAGAAACTCACAGAGGGCAGTTCAATTCTGTCCTATTGGGTCACTTTGAGTCAGCTTCAACTCAATGGCACTTAATTTTTTGGTTTGGGAGTTTTAGCTAAAACTATAAGACATCAAAAAGATAGGCACAGTAGAAATAAAACTCTATTCTCAGATTAAATGAAGATTATTGAAATCAAATAAATAAAGATTTAGTCTAGATAGAATCCTATATAGAGAAAATTTCAAAATTCTATGAAACAACAGCTGGAATTCATTGAAAAATTTAGCAGTGTTGCAGGCTATAAGATCAGCATCTAGGAATTAGTTGGACTCTTGTATATTAAAGTTTTGATACTGAAAAAATATTACAAGAACATGCCATATAGTATAACTACACAAAAGGTAGAATCTTTAGGAATAAATCTTACCAGAGAAACAAGAGGGTTAAACAAGGAAAACTATCAAACAATCCTACAGGAACCAAAAAAAATTTTACACAAATGAACCAAACTACCATATTCCTCGATAGGTAGATTAAACATTGTGTAAATATCAATATCACCAAAAACTTTTTATAAATTCACTACAATTCTGATCCAAACCCTGCCAAGTTCTTCAAAGAAAAACTAAACATCAATTTTACAAAGAAAGGAAAGAAACTAAGGACAAATACAATACTATTAAAAAATAAAGACAAAGTAGAAGATCTTTTATTTACAGACTTTAAAACCTACTATACAGCTACAGGAATCAAAATATCCTGGTACTGGTGCAACAATAGATATGAAGACCAATAGATATGGCATAGAATTTCACATCCAGAAAGCCAGCCAAGTATCTACAGACACCGAATTTTTTTTATAAAGGACCAAAGCACATTAAGTGGAAAAGAAATAGCCTTTTCAATAAATGATTTACTAACAAGTCATCTCCTAATCTGAAACTTGCAACCACAGCACAAAGAACCTCCCTTCACCTTATGGGCCCATATACCAGTACCAGGTGCAACTTTCCTGACCTAACTCATTGGGTCATGGAACCTTCCTGGGGGCTCAAGATGCTCCTGTCCCTTTCTTTGCTCTCCCTTCCCTCCCAGGAGTTATTTCCCTGCTTCAATAAAATATTTCTCAACTGCATATTCCTGGCTAAATTCTATCTCTGTTCTGTGCCTCTGTCTCCAGCCATTCACATAGGATCAGGTATCAGGCATCAAAGAACAAAAAAATCATATGATTGTGAATGAGATTGAGGGGGAGTGCTGAGTGGAGACCCAAAGCCCATCTGTAGGCAACTGGATATCCCCTTCCAAAAGGGCCTGCAGAGGGGGTGAGTCAGTCAGGACGCAGTATAGCACGATGAAACATACAACTTTCATCTAGTTCTTTAATGTCTCCCCCCACCCCCAACTATCATGATCCCAATTCTACCTTTTAAATCTGGCTAGACCAGAGATTGTACACTGGTACAGATAAGAGCTGGAAACACAGAGAAACTAGGACAAATAGACCCCTCAGGACCAATAAAGAGAATAGCAATATCAGGAGAGTAAGAGGAAGGTGGGGTAGAAAGGGGAAACCAATCACAATGATCTACATATAACCCCCTCCCTGGGGGAGAGACAACAGAAAAGTCGGTGAAGAGAGCGACATTGGACCGTGTAAGAAATGAAAAATATTAATAATTTATAAATTATCAAGGGTTCATGGGGAAGGAGGGAGGGAAGGAGGGAGGGAGGGATGGTGGGGAAAAATGATGAACTGATAGCAATGCTCAAGTAGAAGGCAAATGTTTTGAGAATGATGATGGCAACAAATGTACAAATGTGCTTGACACAATGGATGGATGGATTGATTGTGATAAGAATTGTACAAGCTCCCAATAAAATGATTTAAAAAACAATCTATCAAAAACTATTACATCTTAGCAAGTAATGGGTCCAGCTGAGCTTAAAATGGCAAAAAAAAAACCCAAACATTTTATGCTTCTCCTTCCCGTGAGTCTCTCCACCTCCACACCTTCCCAAGCTCACCAAAGGAACCTCCCATGCCTGTCACTGTTTTTATAGCCTCATTCAAACTTCCCAATCAGGAGAATGTACAGTGCTTTCCAGACCTAATTATTAACCAAGACCCTGAGGATGTATCAACAAGTGGTTTCTCTGTTTTGCTTTCTTGCCCTCGCTCTCTAATTCTCTTGTCCCTGCTCCTGCTCTGTTGCCTCTTATCTTGCTCTGGCTTACTCTCTTATCTCATTCCTGCTTGCTCTCACCTTCGGCTATTCTGATACCTCTGTTTCTCCAATCTCCCTTCACCATGCTTATTTGTTCTTTTTCGTTCTCCCTTCTAGTCAATAAACTCTGTGAGTAGTATTTCTCAACAAAGCCTGTTAATTGATAATAGCATTCTGCCCCCATTTCTGTAATTATCAACAAGAAAAATTACAAATAACCCAATTAAAATATATACAAAACATTAATGGACAATTTACCAAGGATGACATCCAGGTGGCCAAAAACCATATAAAGAAATGTTCAGGTTCATTAGCAATGAGAGAAATACAAATTAAAACAACAGTCAGATACCATCTCACACGTACACTTTTATTAAAACCAATAAAACGGGAAATAATAAATGCTAGAGAGGATGCTGAGAGATTAGAGCACTCGTACATGGCTGTGAGGAGTGTAGAATTTTATAACCACCATATGGAAATCAGTAAGGCTGTCACTTCCTTAGACAAATGCAAATAAAATTATCTCATGATCTGACTGACAATCTTTCTACTTAGTATAAAGAAAAAAGAATTCAACAGAAACAGATATGCACACCTATGAATATTACATCATTTTCCATAATAGCAGAAATATGGAAACAACCCAAACTCTGATTTTAGAGGAATGGGTAAACAAAGTTGAGTACACTCATACAATGAACTATTATGTAGCAATATAAAACAAAGATAAAACTCTTAAACACCACAAGATGGATAAGACTAGAGAACATTATGTTTTAAAAAGTTAATAAATCATTTTGTCCCTTTTTTAAAAATCATTTTTGGGGGACGCTTATATTTCTTATACCAACCCTTACATTCATTGTCTCAAGCACATTTGTACATATGTTGCCATCATCCTTTTCAAACCATTTTCTTTTTACTTGAACCCTTGATATCAGTTTCTCATTTTCCCTCCTTCCCCCACTCTCCCTCCCTCATGAACACTTGATAATTCATAAATTGTTATTTTTATATCTTATAAATTAATGAAAAAAGTAAATATTTTAAAGATATTTAATGACATCAATACTATAAGGAAAAACAAATAAAAGTAAATGTGAGTTTTACACCAAAAGATAAAGCTTTGAAAACCTCAAGGAAGCCAGGGGCGGTTAGAGGGACAGGGCAGAGAGAGAGAGGAAATCCAAGCAGGACTGAAGAAGTATATAAGGGAGGAAACTAAAGAAAGAGAGAGAGGATAAAAACATTTCTGGGAGGTTTAATAGGACATTATTATTGATTCCTTTTGTTGAGATGTACTATGCAATGATATAAAATAGGCATATTTGGAAACATAAATAAATAAATACTCCAACATGATAGATAGATGAATAAATAAATAATAAGCAAGAGTGAAGGCTCACAGTCTTAAAATAAAAACAAACAAAAAAAACTCTCCTGATTCCTCCCACCTCAGACCTAAATATTAGTCTTTGTGACTAAAAAGAGGAGAAAAGGGTGAAATTGAAGTGGACTTGAAGTCTTTAGTGACTTACAATTGCATCTCAAACCAATGGGGAAAAATTCCTCGTAATTGAACCATTAAGGAAATTCCTGATAAATAAAGAAAATATTTAACTTGCCAAGGATTTCATTTTACTTTGTTCCAAAACTGACACTCTTGAAATCAAAATTCAAAGAATACATTGCATTGGGCAAATCTCTGCAGAGATTTATTTGAAAGTGTTAAAAGGTAAAATGTCCCTTTCAGAACTGAGGTGTGCCTGACCTAAATCCTGGTGTTTTTACTTATCCCACATGCATGTGTAGCTGGATAAGGAAACTGAAGAGTAATTCATGGAATTAAATTATGATATTAAAGAATATTGAACATATGTGAGGGATGTACAGATGTGCTTTACACAATTGATATATGTATAGATTGTGATAAGAGTTGTATGAGTCCCTAATAAAATGTTTTTTTTTAAAAAAGAAAATTTGAATCAAACTCTAATAGAACTTTTCCACAATGGACTTCCAAAAGAAGGACTAAGTCTCTTAGGAGAAATACAGTCAGAATGTTCCTTAGAATCTATGATAGTAACTAATCCCTCACCTCATGAACTTCGAATATAGTATATGGAGGACTGGAAATGGACATCCTGTTTGACCACATAGAGAGGGTCAGCAAGAAGAAGACCGCAGTTAATTGGATTGACACAGTGGCTATAACAATGGATTCAAATATAGTAGTGGTTGAGAGTATTAATCAGGATTAGCTAGTGTTTCATTCTGTTGTACTTATGATTGCTTCATTGGGAATCTACTGAATGATACCTATAATAACGACAATATGTTTGCATGCTTTACAAAGTTGTAAATGAAGAGGAAAGTAGAAACATTATAGGAAAAAATGGGCCTTAGAACCAAAGATCTGGACAAAAACCTCAGCACTTCCACCTGCTAGTCATATAATTTAAGAAAAAGTAATCATTTGCTCTTAATTCATTTTTCAATAATTATAAAAATTTAACTTAATTATGGTTAAATAAAGCTATTATTAAATGTTATGCTATAATTATTGAAGTCAAGTACTTCCTCTTCCATGACAACATCATACTGTCTGAGTGCATCTGTTGTTGAGAGCTTGTATCTATTGAGTTGTGATTAAAATTCTGGCATTCTTTAAGAGTGTCATATACCTCTGGTGTTATGCTAATTTATTGAATTATCTTTATTCATTCATGTGCCTATTCTCTTTTAAACTTGGGCTCCTTAGGGACAAGATCCTTGACTTATTCTTCTCCCTGATTCTAATAGAGTTAATGTTGTAATCATCTGTCTCCATCCTCATCAACAAATACCTCTAGGTTAATTAAAGTTGTTTCTAGGTAGAAGAATTTAATCTGACCCCCTTTCTCAAAATAAGGCGCCATAATTTTAAGGGCTGTAAGAGTCCCCAATAAAATTACACACACACACACACACACACACACACACACACACACACACACACTTCTCAATGTGGTTTTGTCTAGTGCAAACAAAAGTGATTGATATTTGTGTCATTTTCCTTTTTTTTATGAACATCTAATGGAAATTCCCAAATCTAAAGTGAAAAATTGCAACAGCCTTTAAAAACTTGGGTCTCTGTATAAAGATATACCTGTGATGTTGGATTGGAGATGAGTGTTTGAAAATGCTCCCCTTTCCTAATGTGTCACTGGGGTGATGATCCGTTCCCAAATTAATGACTTGCATATTTGAAAGGCTCAGATATTAAAGCAAATGTAAGAACAGGTATAATAGCATACATCGAATACTCCAATTAAATACTGACCAAGTTCAGATATATTTGGATAAATAAATCACTATTCTTATTGGATTAATTTAGATGACTGCTGCTTTATAAGAGTGGAACATAGTCTTTAAAACCTTAAAAGAGAAAAATGAAAAAGAAATGGAAGGCCTAGCATACTCAAAAAGAGACTATTCCAAGATCCATATCCATATAGTCTCAATTTTTGTGTGTTTCTTTCTGGTTCATATCTAGATTATCCCAGGATAATCTCTATCCCAGGAGGAGGCAATCTCTATCCCAGGCAATCTCTATCCCAGGATGAGGATATTTGAGAAAAGATGTGACCCCATCTTCTTTCTCAAGAAGTTATTGAAACGACACGGACCAAAATACTGCTTTACTCGAAAGATGGTCTCCTGCTTCTCTATTTTCTTACCTTCTCTGAATATTTTCCTCCTCCCCCCCAAAAAAGAAGGAAATCTGCTTTTGAATTACACTCTGGTTAACCTTCTCTTAATCCTAGATCATTTGTTTACTTTATATTCCTCCAAGATATAGATATATGTGTATTAGTCATCTTTGTTATTCACAAATTATTTGGCATTAATTCTTCCTTTTGTCTTTCGTCTCCGGTTTTATCCTCCTCTACTGAATGTTTCATTTAATACAGCTCAGTATTCTACTGCACTAAGGCTCACAATATTTAACATTTATAGTGTTTATTTTTATTGCGTGCTGTCAAATCATTTTCAACTCATAGTGACCAATGTGATGAGCAGAAGAACTTCCTCACGGGGTTTCCTGAGATGTAATCCTTATAGGGGTGGATTGCCAGTCATCTTCTCCTAGGTAGCCACGGGTGGGTTCAAACTATCAACCTTTCAGTTTGCAGCTGAACACTTAACCACTGTACCTCGTGGCCTTGTTTTAATATAGCTAGTTACCTTTTGTTACACAGTTGTTATCTTCCAGCCAGTAAAGACTGAGGATTTAATTCTATTACTGGAAGTGGGCTCATCCATAACATATATTAACATGATCCTATATGTCCTCCGATATTATATCTAGATTTTTTCATTTCACGAGGCGACATACAAAATATAGCATTTGTGATTCTAATCCTTGGTGTTTCTAGATATGCAGAAGAAGAACGAAGAAAATTCTTCTTTACTGATTGGAAACGTGTTTAAATAATAAAGAAAATTAAAAGTGAGAAAATGGAAGTCAGAAAGTTTGAAGCATGGCACGCAGGGGCATTGAGAAATGTTTTATTCTGCTTAGTGTTGATAAAGAGATTTTGAAGACAGTAACTTAGAAAAGCACTCCAATTCTGGTATTCATTTACTCAAAGTAAAAGACTACTGATGAACATTCCTTCTGCCCAGAGATGTGGAGTGAAGGAATTGTTCAGGATGTCAAACTTATCCCTTTAGACAACACTGAAGACCATTTCCCTTGGGAGCTGCTCTTCTAGCTTTAATATCACTTCTCTGAATAAGGAAACATTAATTATTGTTTTTCTCCTAGATTTCAGCCTTTCTCATTGGTTATCAAAACATTTTCTAATAACTTTCTGAACTTATGTTCTTTATTTCTATAGGTCTGTTACTTTAAAAAATGTTTCTCTATCAATACGTCAGATAGTGTAAGATATAGGGAAATAATAACAATAATTTATAAATTATCAAGGGTTAATGAAGGAGGGGAAAATGAGGGCTCAGGTGGAAAGTTAATGTTTTGAGAATGATGAGGGCAACAATTGCACAAATGTGCTGGACTCAATGGATGAATGGATGGATTGATTGTGATAAGAATTGTATGAGCCCCCAATAAAATGATTTTTAAAAATGTTTATCTAGGAAACAGATGGACACACTGGTAGCATTTGATGTGCACCTGCCTTCTTAGTGACCAGTGTTTTACCTTCCTTGTGTTTCCATGCCAGTGTGTGGAAGGTGGAATGGTTGGTCAATTTCGGAGAAAGAAAGAACATATTCACATTATTCCTCCTGGGTTTCCTAATTCCCTTTCCTTATGTAGATTGGTGCCATTTGGTAAGCAGTAATTTGGGGAAGCAAGCAGCGATTATGGGGACAAAAGCACATGTTCAGTCTTAGACAGTACTGTTGAACAAGTAACTAAATCTTATTTCATTCAGAAGCCGACTCTCTCCTTCTGTGGATAATGTGCTAAAATCTCAAGATTAATGGAAGAGTGCAGCATTGACGATGATTTCTCATTCATTTTCTTTTTTTCCCCTCATTCATTTTCTATTGGGGAACTTAACTAACAAGTAATTAGAATCTTTCATTGTATTTATTGCTGTTTTTCAGTGGGATAATAAATGTGAAAACACAGAAGTACACTACAAAAGATTATACAAATAAATGATATCACATAAATGTATGTAACACCGTAATGATAAATAAATAGCTGCCAGTAAATTGACTCTGAATCATGGTGACTTTATGTATGGCCTGTGTCATCCGTATAATAGCCTTCATGTTGAGTCCATAGTAGTAGCTCTGGGGTCAGTCCATCTCACCAAAGGTCTGTCTTCCCTGCCCTACATGGTTCTTGACTTTGCAAACCACAATGTCCTCCTCTCATACTGGATCCTTCACAGTCACAGCGAATGAATCCGATTTTATTTTGAAGACATAAATTTCAGTTTATCACAGACTGCTTGAGAAAAGTTTTAGATTGACAAATAAGTTCCTTGAAAGAATAATTTGTATCTTCAATAAACTATCACATTCACTAACAAGGAACATGCATGTAATTTTGTATGACGAGAATCACTTTGAGTTAAGATTCTCTGGTCTTGTTTTAAAATGGCATAAAATAAAATGTTGTGTAATGGATTGTGTAATTATCTCAAATAATCTCTGCCTTCCTCCTGAGATAATTATACTTCTCCAGCTCATGAATATCATGTTTAACTTGATTTAGGCAATAAGACATAAGCATAAGTGACATATGCTAATTCAAAACAGATGTTTAAGTCTTTGTGACCTCTGTTTTCTACTCTCACCCCACTTTCTGCCAAAACACCAAATCACCCCAGTCAAGAAAAAGAATACTGTATAGATAAATAAGAATTCATACCTAGATTGCTGGCTCAGTCTATCCAGTATCTCAGCTGAGAGTGGTCTCTGGACTCTGTGGCTTGTTTTGGACCTAATTTCATGTTCAACTTTTTGGTCTGTACTTGTAAAAACCGGTGGTGCAGTTTCAACTTGTATTGTTATGGTAATGTATTGCTATTGGGTTAAGTGTGTGTTTTCTGCACACACCGAAAAGTGGGTGCCTGCGAATGGCTGTGCTTTTCAGGTTCCCAAAATGGGCTTATGCAAAGCTCTGTATTTCAGGCATGGGGAATTCACTTAGCTGAGTGAGACTGGGACTCAACTTGCTTGTGTGGCCAGTTAACTTCTTCACTATTTATGCGTGCTAAAGGATGTTCTAGGGAGGTATCCCCACATGGCAGAAGAGGCTGTTCTATCCCCACTATGGGGGTGGTATTGTTGCCAAGGTGTCTGAACGGAGCTCTCTTGGCTTGGGCCAAGAGCCAAGACTACTCTGTTTATATCTGTCCCAGAGTGTTCACACAGAGCTATAAACCTGTAGCTCAGTTGGTCAGTCACCCTAGCTAGAGGCCTGGAAAAGTTATTGAGAAAAGTTAGGCACTGTACTGGTCTGACTTGCTCCTTAGGCCAATTACAAAAGGAATAGTTCAGGGCCCAGGAAAATTGGTAGGGAGGGTAGTGAAGTTACTTTCCTCTGGCTTGTGCAGAGGATCTATTACAAAGGGAAATATATTACCAGGCATTGCTGCACTTTTATTTTAATAAATTAGTGTCTACTTACCTTAATGCTGAGAATCACGCTGTCTAAAAGTATAAGATATCCTTCTCCATGGCCCTCTGGGCTAGTCTCTATGGAGTGCCTCCCACAGGTGTTCACTGGTCACCGTCAGAAATTCAATTCCCCATTTGTAGTGAGGAAAGGCACTATCAACGTAGTTAATTAGATAACCAATTTCAAAAATTAGAAGCATTCTTTCTGGAAACAAGCCTGTAATATATAAGCTAGAGATTATTACTTATCTCCCGCAGTTCTTGATGTGGATAAAGTATTTAAAAGATGAGATCCAAGAGAATTGTCTCCACATGGGAAAAACGTTGAAGTAAATGTTTTCTGTTCAAACCTCATATCTCTTCATGCCAATGACAGGTTATTTTCACAGGTGGAAAATTGCCATTCTCCTATTCTCCCAATTTTATATCCCTTTGAAAAATAGTTTTTGGTTTAGAAATATATATTGTTATCAAGTAAAAATAATGCTTTCCATTTGATACAAGGAACTTATTTCAGACTGCACAGAAATTGGGAAAAGTGCACATTCACAATGGTTAATAAGGGCACATTTCTATTTTAAAATAAATTGATAGTTGCTGAATTGCCGTTGAGAAAACTGTAAAATGGACTAAGAAGGAAATAAAAAAGAGAGTAATACCTCAGTGCTTTCTTTAAACAACAAATGGCTGTCACACATGTATCTAAGTTATTGTGTTATAATTCTCTTAAAAATATGACAGTCAGCTTTTATCAATTGAATCTGTCACTCATTCTGTGAATGTTCAAGACACCTATTTCTCTTTGTCAATAATGGGTATGAGTTGAGAGTGAAAAATCAAAATATCATTTGAACTTTCAAACATGTCTCAATTGTGGGTTTTGGAATATGTCCACACATTTGTTAACACTCCTTCAAGTGATCAAGGCGAGTTTCTTTCCATTGAGTGTGGAGAAGACTTAGTGACACTTCTGATTAATAAGATAAATCAAATGTGAAAACCATTTCCTTAATGGCTCATAAAAAGTCATAGTGACTTGTATTCCGTTGCTTCCTCGGTTGGATAATTTATTCTGGAGAAAACCAGCATTCTCATCATGAGGACACTTTGGTCACTAGTAAATACCCTGCGTTGTGGCTTTGGCCAAGTAACTAAAATATCTGTGCCTCACCTTCTCCCTTTATGAAACAAGGATGATAGCAGTGTGCATATCATCTAACAAACCAAAAGTTTTTGTATAAATAGTAAAACCATCATTATATCATCAATGGCATCATATTTAATGTAAATCATTTGTTAATAAAGGAACCAAATTTGATAGGGTAGAACTGCACCATAATGCTTTCCAGCATATAATCCTTATGATCCAAATATTCTATGAGTTCACTATTATAAGGAAAAACACTAAGTAAACAAATGCTAGAGTGTATGCTCCAAACATATGGAGTTTTTTCCCCTCAAAGCTATGTATTTAATTTTTTTTTTACAACAAACGCCTTACCTTTAAAGTACTCTCCATTACAGTTAATACATTTGTCAAATCTGCAATTCCCTTCTTAGAAAGATTTTTCAAACTCATCTGTTTAGATGGCTGACGGCATCGCCTTAATTGTTTTTCTCGCCTATTCTATATCTTCAAATTGCTGTCCTTTCATGTCCCTCTTCATTCACAGAAACACAACGAAGTCACATGGAGGGAGGTTAGGTGAGCAAGGTGTTGTGCCAAGCGAGGCATGCTCTTTTTCGCCAAAAACTGGCACACAGTAATGACTGCATGAACAGGTGTATTAGAGTGGCAAAATGTGTGCCCCATCTGCCACAAAGCAGGCCTTTTTTTGTCACACACCGTTATGCAATCATTTCAGAACCTCTAAATTGAAAGCTTAATTAACAATCTGACCAGGTGAAAGGAACTCCAAATGCACTAACACCCTAACATCAAAAAAAAAAAAAAAAAAAAAGGAAGGAAGGAAGGAAGGAAGGAAAAGAAAGACAAACGAGCATAGTCTTGATCTCTGATTTCACTGATGAGCTATTTTTGGGTGATGTGATGATCGCCACTTCCACTGGCTTGACTGATATTTGCTTTCAGGGTAGTAAGAATCTTACCATGGCACATCACCAGTAACGACCTTGGAATAAAAGTCTGGGTTTCTTCACTTCAGAGCTGTTATTTCAAAGCGTGGAATGTTTTCACTGGACAATTTTTTCCCTGGTAGTCAGAGCACAAGGCACAAATTTTCAAGTGACCCTTCTCATTCCCAAATCTTTCATTAAAATTTCTTTTACCAAGCTCCAAGTTAGTCCAGATAACTTCCCCATCTTTCCAATGGTCCATCATATGTCTTCAAGCACAAGTACATGATTTTTGTCTATATTTAAACCCATTTGGGAAGTTGACACACATCCAGAATGAGATGTGTGTCATCAATTGGCAATTTTCCTTTTTTGAAAAGAGAAAAATATTTGTACTTTTTTTCCCATAGTGCTGCCCTTGTAAGCTGTGTTCAACATCATATCAGTTTCTGTGGCATTTTTCCCGAGTAGGAGATAAAATTTTACAGCTGCATGCTGTTCTCTTAAATTGACCATCACACACACACACACACACACACACATACACACACACACACACACACAAGGCTTGAATGAAACTGCTTTCACGGACTTCAAGGAAGATGGCGACAGAATAACACATACCAGAGGTACTCCGCAGAATTTAGCTCAGGAGAGTTGCTTACAGGGAAATTCAAAACTGCTGGAACACCGGAGGAGCATCATAAAGATAAACAGGCACAGATCCACGGAGTTTTGAGGGGCTGGGGACTCTTGGCTTACCTCAGTGGAGGCCAGCTGGGGCTTGACCTTGGCCGCACCACTGTCTCTGTTGGAGCCATTACCATTTGGAGCCACTGTCTCTGTTGGAGCTAGAACCATTTGGGGCCCATAAGGGGTCTCAACACAGCTACAGTTTGCTACTGCCTGCCTCGGGGCAGGGACTGGACCTTTACAGCTCCGCAGGCAGGGATCGGGGTTCAGCTACATTGTTGCTCTTGTTTCCATCTCTTCCCTCTGTCCCCTGCCTCAGCCTTGGAGGGCTGCTCAGGAGCTTTTTCTCAACACAGCCACAGTTTGCTGCTGCCACCTCAAAGCAGGGACTAAACCCTTGCAGCTCCAATGGGTGGGGGGAGGGATCAGGACTCAGTTACATTGCTGTGTTTTTTCCCCTCTCTACATTATACCCCCCCTCTTCCCTCTCCACCAACCCTGCCTTCCAACAGCTCAGCGGGCTTGCTTTCTAATTTTTCCCTCCTCTTTGTCTCTTTCCTGTTCTCTCACATACTACTGTTGATCTCCAGACCACTCCCCTTAGTCTAGGGCATTTATGTCTGTGCCATACCCAGCTAGGTGAGCTCCACCCTGTGTAGCTAGCCCAAATCTGATGAAAACCCTGCTGACCTCCACCAGGGGATACTCTGCTCAACTTCTTACTGGGGAATTCCTGCCTGTGTGTCCGGGGTCCTAAGGAAGCTCAGCCAACACCCCTTAGCATTCCAAGCTGCTGCAGGAACTTCTGCCCAACCTCTGCAACACCAAAGCAGGCAACCCACCAGCCTGCTGGGTCACTCCCCTGAGAAGGAAGCCACAGAAGACTAAAGTGGTAGGCTAATTCCATAGTGAAATAAGCTGTAGGCAGTTGGAAGAAGCATTCCTACAAGTCTCCCAGAGAGAGCCAGTGTTCTTTGACTATCTGGAAAATGGCACCTATATCCTCTAAAACAACACAACACAACACAAACAGCCATCAGCTCCAACGACCTCAACAAAAAAAATGGGAAAAACAAAAGGCAATGGCAGAATATGCCCTGAACATAACAACATGCATAGAAGAAGCAGACATTGAGCTGCCACAGAAAGAAATTTTCAGAATGCTACTTGGAGTCATACAGGATATGAGGAAAACAGTACAGAAAAAGGATGAAATGATAGAGGAGATAAAAGCCATAAACCAAAGGCAAATACAGGAGCTTAGGGGGGAGAGAAAAAAAACAGTAGCAGAAACACAGACCTCTACAATAGTGAGAAAATTCTTGGAGGAAATTTCCCCTGCTTAAAAAGGAAAACCAAGCAACCATTCAGGAGGCTGAAAGAATACCAGCTAGACTTTATCCCAAGAAGTCACCAAGGCACATAATAGTTAAATTATCCAACTTTGAGGAAAAGGAGAAAATCATGAGAGCAGCTAATGAAAAACAAGCAACCACATATAAAGGTTCCCAAATAAGAATATGCTCAGACCTATCAGCAGAAACTATGAAGAAGAGGAGAGAGTAGAATAACATATTCCAAAAATAGGAGGAAAACAATGCAAACCCAAGAAAACTATACCCAGCAAAATTTTCTATCAAAATAGATGAAGTAAGAGTCTTCCCAGACAAGGAAAAACTCAAAAAATACGTTAGAAGAAACTCAGCTCTACAAAAGATGCTTGGCAATCCAGTATGGGCACAAGAACAACACTCACCATGCATAAATAAGAGACGGCCACATAGAACAACCTCACACAGAGGGTAAAAAAAGAGAAAACAGACTTCAAGATAACATTGTCTTAAAGTTGGAAATAATTCAAAGTCTACTGAAGTAAGCTTTGAAAAAATGCAAAAGGGGCATAGGGAAAAAGCTACGGTACACAAACATTCTTGGGAGAGTACAAGGTAATATGGCTGGGACCAGACCTAAAACAGGAACACACCTGGCAGAAAACTAAACAGGAGGTGGGGAAAGGAAAATCATAATAATGAAAAAGAGATGGGTAGTTCTGCTGCACTTCCCCAGTGCTTTGCCTCAGTGTGGTGGGATCAGGTCAGGTGCAATTCACACATTGTGTCTCCGGTGCTGTCCCCTGTAGCGCCATTGGTCACTGAGGGACATCATGTCTCACAGTGGGGCCAGCCATGTTGTCCTCTCTGTGGACTGGCTGCTCTAATCAGGAATACCATCCTCACGGCCTGGTGCGCCAGGCTGTGCTCAACTCTCTCCTCCTCCACCTTCATCTGCTCCCGTGTGCTTTGATCAGATATGTCCTTCTCCCAGAGCTGCAGAATCAATGTCGTCCTTTGAAACAAATTCTTCTTGGGTGAGAGGCCAGGGCGTGGTGCCCCACAGACTGGATTGGAAAACAATCCTAAAGCCCAACAAACGATCCTTGAACTAACTACAAGTTTTTCTTTCTTAATGTGTTTTGTTTTGCTCTTTGTATGTGTTTTGTTGTCTGGTTGCATACTGTTGCTTTGTTTTCCTCTGTCTTGTTTTCGTGCATGTTATTATCTCCACAGGTCTGTCTAAATAAGACAGGCTGGATGAACTATCTGGAGGAAAAACAACTTCACCGGCAGTTCCAGGGGGACTTGGGATAGGGGGAGGTGGGGGGTGGTAAGGAAGTGGTGTTAACAAACCCAGGGACAAGGCAACAACATGGGACCCAAATTGGTGGTGAGGGGGGAGTGGCAGGCCTGGTAGGGAATGATTAAGAGTAAGGTTACATAAAGAAGAGGTATAGTTATAACCCTGGTGGGGACGGAGCATGTTAGTGGGGCAGGAGGAAAGTCAAGGGAAATAGAGGAAAGAGCTAGGAGGCAAAGGGCATTTATAGAGGTCTAGACAAAGACATGTACATGCAAATATATATATGAGAATGGGGAAATAGATCTATGTGTCTATATTTATAGGTTTGGTATTAAGGTGGCAGAAGGACCTTGGGCCTCTACTCAAGCACTCCCTCAATGCATGAATACTTTCTTCTATTAAATTGGAATTCTATGATGCTCACCTTCCCGACACAACTGCTAAAGCCAAAGCGAGTGAACAAGTAAATGTGGTGAAGAAAGCTGATGGTGCCCGGCTACCAAAAGAGATAGTGTCTGGGGTCTTAAAGGCTTGAAGATAAACAATCGCCCATCTAGCTCAGAAGCAACAAAGTCAACATGGAAGACCACACCAGCCTGTGTGAGCACGTGGACCCGGAGTGATCAGTTATCAGGCATCAAAGAACAAAAAATCATATAATTGGTTGCACACCTCCATGATATGATCGCCGAGGACAAACGGGTGCATAAGCAAATGTGGCGAAGAAAACTGATGCTGCCCGGCTATCAAAAGAGGTAGTGTCTGGGGTTTTAAAGGCTTGAAGGTAAACAAGTGGTCATCTAGCTCAGAAGCAACAAAGTCCACATGGAAGAAGCACACCAGCCTGTGCGATCACGAGGTGCCAAAGGGATCAGGTAAAAGGCATCATCCAAAAAATATATATACCATAGTGAATGAAGAGGGAAGTGAAGAGTGTAGACCCAAAGCCCATTTGTCGGCCACTGGAGATCCCCTCACAGAGGGGTCTAGGAGAGGAGATGAGTCAGTCAGGGTGTGATGTAGCACCAATGAAGAATACAGCTTTCCCCCAGATCCTGGATGCTTCTTCCCCCCCAACTACCATGACCCGAATTCTACCTTGCAAGACTGGATAGAGCAGAGGTTGTACACTGGTGTATACAGGAGTTGGAGACACAGGGAACCCAGGGTGGATGATACCTTCAGGACCAGGGGTGTGAGGGGCGATGCTGGGGGAGTAGAGAGTGAGTCGGGTGGAAAGGGGGAACTGATTACAAGGATCTACATGTGACCTCCTCCCTGGGGGACAAACAGAGAAGGGGGTGAAGGGAGGCGCCGGATAGGGCAAGACATGACAAAATAATAATCTATAACTTATCAAGGGCTCATGAGGGTTGGGGGAGCGGGTATGGAGGGGGAAAAAAAGAGGACCTGATGCAAAGGGCTTAAGTGGAGAGCAAATGTTTTGAAAATGATTAGGGCAAAGAATGTACAAGTGTGCTTTATATAATTGATGTATGTATATGTATGGATTGTGATAAGAGTTGTATGAGCCCCTAATAAAATGTTTAAAAAAATAGATGGGTGGTGGGGGCACAGGTCACTAACCCACCCAAGGGGAGGGTATTCTTTAAATATCCACAGGGAAAGAGGGACCTGACTTCAACCCAGTGCCCCAAGGTATGAATGCAACATTCCGGCGTGCAGTAGGGAATCAGTGGAGAGGTCTGTGGGGGCTGTTTCCAGTACTAAATACTAATTAGATGCCTACCCCTCCCCCCAGAAGAATTTATTTCAAAGGATGGCATTGAATCTGCAGCTCCCATAGAGGGACATATCTGATCTGAGCACACGGGAGCAGATGAAGGAGGACTAGGAGAAAGTAGAGCAAATAGTGGCACACCAGGCCTTGATGATGATGAGCCCAATTAGAGCAGCCAGTCCACAGAAAGGACCACATGGCCAGCCCCACTATGAGACATGACACCCCTCACTGACCCATGGCCCTGCGGGGGACAGCACCAGAGACACAGTGTGGGAATTACGCCCGACCTGATCCCGCCACACTGAGGCAAAGCAGTAGGGGAGTGCAGCAAAAGAGCAATGGAATGGAGCAGCAAGGTCACCAGGGAATTCTGAAGGTGGCCTTTGGGCCCAGGACATGGTGCCACAACAGACTGGACTAGAAAACACTCCTACAGGCCAACAAATGATCCTTGAACTAATTACAAGCTTTTCTTTCTTGTTGTGTTTTAGTTTGTTTTTTTGTCGGTGGTTTGTTGTTGTTGTTTTGTTGTATATTGTTGCTTGGTTTTGCTCTCTTTTTTTGTGCATGTTATTATCTCCAAAGGTCTTTCTAAATAAGATAAGCAGGATCAACAATCTGGAGGAGAAACAATGAGACCAACAGTTCCAGGGGGACATGGGATAGGAGGAGGTGGGGGGAAAGGAAATGGTGTTAACAAACCCAGGAACAAGGGAACAACAAGTGATCCAAATTGGTGCTGAGGTGGGTGTCGGAGGCCTGGTAGGATATGATCAAGGGTAATGTAATGAAGAGGTATTGCTGAAACGCAGGTGGGGACTGAGCATGATAGTGGGACAGGAGGAAAGTCAAGGGAAATAGAGGAAAGAGCTGGGAGGCTAAGGGCATTTATAGAGGTCTAGATAAAGACATGTACATATTCAAATACATTTATACATGAGAATGGGGAAATAGAGCTATGTGCCTATATTTATAGGTTTAGTATTAAGGTAGCAGAAGGACGTTGGGCCTCTACTCAAGCACTCCCTCAATGCAAGAATACTTTCTTCTATTAAATTGGCTTTCTATGATGCTCACCTTCCCAACACAACTACTGAAGACAAAGTGGGTAAATAAGCAAATCTGATGAAGAAAGCTGATGGTACCCTGCTCTCAAAAGATATAGTGTCTAGGGTCTTAAAGGCTTGAAGGTAAACAAGCAGCCATATAGCTCAGAAGCAACAAAGCCCACATGGAAGAAGCACACCAGCCTGTGTGATCCCGAGGTGCTGAAGGGAACAGTAATCAGGCATCAAAGAAAAAAAACCCCATATCATTGTGTGCTCACCTCCCACATATGATCGCTGAAGAAAAATGGGTGCATAAGCAAATGTGGCAAAGAAAGCTGATGGTGCCCGACTATCAAAAGATCAAGCATCTGGGGTCTTAAAGGCTTGAAGGTAAACAAGCGGCCATCTAGCTCAGAAGCAAAAAAGTCGACATGGAAGAAGCACACCAGCCTGTGCAATCGCAAGGTGTTGAAGGGAACAGGTATGAGGCATCATCAGAACAAAATATCTTACCATTGTGAATGGGACGGGGTACAGAGTGGAGACTGAAAGCCCATTTGTAGGCAACTGGACATCCCTTTACAAAATGGTCTCAGGGATGAGACGAACCAGTCAGGGTGCGATGTAGCAACAATGAAATATAAAACTTTCCTCTAGTTCCTAAATGCTCCTCCCCGCCCCCCATCATGATCCGAATCCTACCCTGCAGGTCTGGCTAGACCAGAGGATGTTCACTGGTACAGATGGGAACCGGAAACACAGGGAATCCAGGTCAGGTGATCCCCTCAGGACTAGGGGAGTGAGTGTCGATACTGGGAGGTTAGAGGGAGAGGGGGTTGGAAAGAGGGAACCAATTACAAGGATCTACATGAGACCTCCACCCTGGGGGGTGGACAACAGAAAAGTAGATGAAGGGAGACATCGGACAGGGCAAGATATGACAAAATAATAATTTATAAATTATCAAGGGCTCATGAGGGAGGGGGGAAGAGGGGAGGGAGGGGAAAAATGAGGACCTGATGCCAGCGGCTTAAGTAGAGAGCAAATTTTTTGAGAATGATTAGGGCAATGAATTTACAAATGTGCTTTACATAATTAATGTATATATGGATGTGAAAAGAGTTGTATGAGCCCCTAGTAAAACAATTTCTAAAAAGTTGTACAATCATTATCATTATCTATTGTAGAAGATTTTCTTCTTTCTTTACTCCTTGTTATTAGCTCTGCTTTTCCCTCCAAACTCACTGGCCATATACACCTAAGATCAATAATACAGTTACTATCTCTATAGATTCACTCATCTTGGATTTCATATACCAAAAACAAAGAAACCAAAAGTTAACAACAATTACAAAATAAAACGGAGAAAAATCTCAATGGAAAAGAAAGCAGAAAATATTAAAAACTAGAGCAACTTTTAGATGGGTCAAACTGGAGATCCAATGATAGGTGTATTTGACCTAGGTACATTCACCATAATCTACTTTCCAATGTACTCTGCAAGAGAGCATGGCTATTCACATCCTTGATCTGTGTTCAGAAGGGATGTAACCAGAGGTGCAAATCCACATGTATTTCTTTTTCACTTATTTTTAAAACTGATAAGACATTTAAATGGGTCAAAAGGGGATCAATTAAGACCTTTCATTTTAACTTACCTGTATCTAGTGTAACCTCTATAATATGCTCTTTGATAACAAGGTTGTTCACATTCCTCGACTATTGTCAGAGGGAATTTAGAAACGGCTTAATCAATGTGTCAACAGTGCATAAGGATGTTGGGCTTCCACTGTCATCCAGATTAAAAAACTCACTCCATTGAATCAATGTCTAGCAACCCTCTAGGGCAGCATTGGCCTGCCCCTGTGAGTTTCTGAGACTATAATCATGTACAAGACGAGAAGGACTTGTTTTTCTCACACAGACCACCTGGTGGTTTCAAACTGTGGGCCTTGAAGATCACCATCCAACTTGTGAACACTAAAGCCTTCTGTAAGCAGGTTGTTCACATTTTTAAAGCTCTGATGCAATTTTTTCCTTCAGATTTGGATCATGCAGGCTGGTATATTTCTTCCATGTGGACTTAGTTAATGCCTCACTTAATTAGCTGCTTGTTTGAAGACAAGATTTTAAGACCACAGATGCTATTCTTTGTCATAGTGGGAACCATCTACTTTCTTCATCACCCTTTGCTATAGCTTCCATATCTTCAATGATTTCTTCATGAGGGTGAGCAGCAAGTAGGGCCATGACATAAGAACTTATTTAATAACTAACTTTGAGTTTATCTTTCTAAGTTACTTAGAAATCATTTGTGTAGGTGCTTCATGATTCACTGAAAAATCAAATTAAGAGAAATGAAATGACCATCCAGGTTACCATTATAATCCTAGAATTTCCTACAATGGATTGAGATAAACGTATTTTCTGAAAATGTCCACGTGTTAGAGTAGAGAAACAAATTCATAGACACCCATATGTGAATAAGGAAAAGGTTCACATAAAAGAGAAATTGAATATTGAGAAAACATCCCCGTCCATTCCAGATCAAGTCCATAAGTCCTATTTTAGCCCATATGTCCAACACCAATCTATAAAGTCCTCTTCAGACTCACAGAATACATGCAATGACGCGGAATGCTGGCAGATCAAAGGCCAGTGGGTTGGAAGTCCAATGGCATTGTAAGCATCTCAGTACTGGTGGGCAGCTCCACCTGTCTTCTCCAGCACCCAGGGCTGCATCAGGGTAGGTCATTTGGCTTCTCCTCAGAGATGTCTCACAGGGAGTCAGCCTTGTCAGTACAGATTCTCCAAGGGAGTGAGTTGAGAGAAAGAAGTGTCTCCTGCCTCCCAGGAGGAAAAACAGAAGTTTCCAGAATTCTCAGGAGAAGGCCATGCCCACACAGAGGCCTCATGGTTATATCTTTACTGACAGGCCAGACTCTACCCCTTCACTAGTAATCCTCTCAAATTACTAGTAACTGCCACAGTGCACAAGTAATTTTATAAAGATTCATGATGGTGAAACACTGCTGAAAATCAAACATCTGGTCAAAGAATAGTCAGAATTCTGTGGAAAATGAAACATATGATCATATGGCTGGAAATATAATTTTCTGGTTGTAAAGTAGTAATATTTAAAACATTCAGATCTATTGCACTTACATAGGTTAAGAAATTATTCTCTGTTCCATCTTCCTCTCACGTGTGTGTGTGTAGAAGAAAAATTTGTTCATTTTCACAGAGATTGAGAGAGAAAGTTAGAGAAATTAGAGAAATATAGACAAAAACTAATGGCAACTTGCTTTATTCCTATGGAGAAAGATTTGACTTTCTTCCCCATTAGAGATTTACAGGCTCAATCATGGGCATTCCAAAAGAGAAAGAGGTGTGTGTGTAATCTTTCTACATAGGAGCAGCTGCTGGGTTTGAACCACTGACTTGGTGATTAGCAGTCCAATGCTTACTGGACAGTGGCACTAGAGCTTCATATAATATCCTGTTTGGGATGGTATCTATTTTAGGTATTACTGTAATCGAAATTTTATTAAATCTGACCTCAATGCCATTCGTTTTTCCTCTGTATTTCTCTGATTTCTCTGATTTCTCTAACTTTCTCCTTTTCTGTGAAGAAGAGCAAATTCTTTCTTTTCTGGTATAAGATGAGCTTGTTTGTCACTAGAGGATTCAAGTCCATGTAAGTTTTACTTGCCACTATTAAAGTTTGAGGCATAAAAAATTTTAGAGATTTTTTTGTTTTTAAAGAAACTAAAGAATTTAAATACTGTATATGTTTACACTCCCCATCTCAAGCAGTGAAATCAACAATATCCCATTAAAACATCCCTATATGTGATTCTCTTTTTTCCCCACACCCCTGCTTCTCTCTTTAATAACCTATCCCTCCTACCTCCCTATTTCTGGCCTGTCTCTGGCCTCCTCTAATCACCAAATTTTGTCTTTTGGTGTATATAAACCATACTTACTTTTCTTTGTTTTTCCTTTTTATAATGGTGATATTAAATATTTATTTTGCTAAGATTGACTAAGTTTGCTAAAAGGAGAAAGTTCCAAAAGCAACCTCACCACTTTTCCCCTCCTGTCTTTGCTAAATTCAAATGACTTCAATGTTTAAAAGTAATTTTTAAGACTGTCTTTTCCTATTCTTCAAGGAGCAACAATTACCTAAAATCGTAATTTAAGCAAAATGTAGATTTTCCTGCAATTACTCTTAGACTTGATTTCTTATCCAGCATGGGCAAAAGGTCAGTGTTGCATTCTCAAAGCCTTGCATTTCAAGGTACCTTAAAGACCAACGATAGAAACCTTTCTCGGTTTGCGGCCAGATTGCTGCAGGAGGCCATTTCTCTCAGTCGTCAATGAAATAAATACACTCTGGTACACAGGAAGCCAACAATGAGAAGCTAAATTTCTGCCTCTTAACAGATGTTCTCAGCCGGAAAAGCCCTGATGCACTTCATGTAATCTTTTTCAGAGCAAATAACAGCCTTTTCTCGGCTCTGATCCATATTCACAAACTCAGTAACTGAAATGTGAAAGAAAACAATGGTAGGAAGAAAGCCCATTCTTCAGGCAATGCTTCATGACACAGGCGGGAGGTAGCCAGCAAGTAACGAATGCTGAAAGAATCCCAAGCGTCTGCTTGCCACCCATCAGTGAGTTGCTTTGATTGGTTTTTAATCCTGGCAGATGCAGACTATGGCAGAGTAAGGGCATGTGAGAGAAGAAGCCAGGACATCCTGCAGGGATGGTTTCAAATGGCATGAACAATTATAAGCTCTTTAGGAATTCAGATCAGAGTTAATAGTTCATATTTTCAGCCATGAGCCAAAGAGGAGAAAAATGAAAGAGACTGCAAAACTCTGAAGTGTATGGCACGCTGTCCAGACTTCTAAAAGAGGGGAAAAGGCCTGGTGTGTTATCTGTTAACATCTAATCTAAGAGGTCCAGAAAAGGCTGAAATCCCTAAAGCATAATTTCAGCAATGCAATCATTTCTTTCATGGCCTGAATTTCCCCGTGGAGCTCAAGCAAAGTGTTCTATCAATAAAATAGCATGCAAGAAACACTATTCTACCTCGCAAGCTCTAAACGAGAACAAATATTTATGAGGTGATACAGGCTACACATTTTGTGCTGGGAAAATCAACCATGGAAAAATACAAGAATGAATTGATTGGAAGAATCCCGGAGGATTTCAAAGTACCTTCTACAAATTACTTCATCAATCTTCAGAAAATCCTTAAAAACCTCTAGACCCATTTTATAGAGATGTAAAGTAAAACATACAGAACCAGAAGTTTAGACTGGTATGGGGACAGAAAACTTGATATAATTTTTATCAGATTTAAAGCAAGAATTTTCACATTCTTTGACTGTCAGTCTGAGACACATTTTGATGGTCTTTATTGACTATATTTTCTGCTGAGCTTGGATAATAGTGCTACATTCTTTAAATAACTCACAGAGACATCAGTTTAAAAGGGATCTCATAATCAGGCCTTCTCTGTTGTGGGAAACAGAACTAGGACGAGAAGATATGTGGGCAAAGTCTCACCACTCATATGTTACGGAATCTGGATTACATTCACGGTTGGAAATGTGTCCCTCTCACCTTCTCATAAGTAAAAGTTATGTCCCCCCTTAATATTGTCAACTTTAAAGTGTTTTTGCAAACATATGGTCTCTTACTATATGCTTCAAGGTCAACTGCGTGAAGGCTGTCTGCTTGAAGGTTGTTTGCCATCAAAAGCAATCAGATGTTTGCCCCGCCCTAAGTAGGGGCCACTTCCTTATGATAAGGAGCATAGGTTGGTCCCCAGGAGAAGAGTTCAAAGACACCTAAGGTCGAGCCAACTCAGAAACCGAGGTTGGGCTGCCATCTTGACTCTAGAGCCTGCCCATGTTACGTATGTGCTCTCCTGTTACATGTATGCCTCTTTTACAACCCTTTCCTGTTATGTATGTGCTTACCATGGCCTTCATGCCCAAGATTATATAAACTTGTGAGGATAATTTATGTTCTCTCTCTCTGCTCGGACCTGGTTTCTGAAGGAATCTTGGAGGTGAGCTTTTGCATGCTTTATCTTGTCTGATGTCTCTTTAAGTTGCCCCTCGATTACACAACTGTTCCTTGAACTCTTTCGGTTGTGGGGAGGTTGGTCCCTTTCAAACTGATTTAGTCTGACTTTTCATGTATGATATGAGTCTTTGGGTGGCATAATGGATCATTAGCAGAAAGGTTGGCAGTTCAAACAAACGCAGAGACACCTTGGAAGATAAGCTGGACAATGTGCTTCCAAAAGGTCATAAGCCTTGACAACCCTCTGGAGAAGTTCTCCAGACACATGTAATATCATAGAGCATACATCTACACCCATGCATCACTTGGAATGATAATCAATTCAAATACAACTAATAATAATAATTCATAAATAACATTGATATTTTTACATACCTTTATCTTTCTAAATCAGAGAGTTTTGAACCTTTGGAGTTATTTTGAGAATGTACTTTACAAGGTGGAATATAGTGAAATTTGAGAAAAAGGTATGGTACTTACCAGTTATATCATTAATATGTACTTGCTTATCACTACCATTGAGTTGATTATGACCCATAGAACCCTATAAATATGAAATCAAAACAAAACAATCCACTACCGCTGAGTTGAAGGTAATTCATGGTTATTTCATGTACTACTTCATAGGGTGTTCTTGGCTGTAAGTTTTATGGAAGCTGACCACCAAGCCTTTCTTCTGTGGTGCTGCTGAGTTAAATATACCAACCACTATGTTATTAGTCAAAAGCAACCATTTGTGTTTATCCTCTCTATCCTCTAGGTGGAGGAGGATCACAAAACACTCTTACAAAATTCAAGGTGTAGGAAACAATCATAGCTTCAGTTTCACCACCTGGGAAATAAACTGGTACTGACTTCATAGGATTTGGGGAAGATTGATTCAGTCAAAGTGAATTATTATGTACAACCAATATAAAGAAAATATTCCATAAAGTTAACTGCAACCTTATCCTCACCTTAATCAGTTTTACTTTGTTGATACCCTCATTTTCCAATCCAGATTTGTTCTCAGACCCTTTGATATTGTGCCCATTCCCTTTGGAGGCTGACCTTGCCCTCAGGCCTCACATTGAGTTTTACCAGTGTGTGGCTCCAAAAGATCGATAGGGGTGACTCAATAGTCTCATTCATTGTTGTTGTCAGGTACTGTCAAGTTCATTCTGATTCATAGGATCCCACACACACAGAACAAACACTGTCTGATCCCATGCCAACTTCACATCTGTTATGGTTGGACTAATGGTTAAACTCACTGTGTCAATCCATCTTCTTGAAAATATTACTCTTTTGCAGTGACCCTCTACATTACCAAGCATGTCATCCTTATCATGGACTAGTTGCTCTTGATATACATATGCAATATGTGACCCTAAGTTTCTACATCCTCCCTTCTAAGAAGTATTCTTATACTGCTTTCAAGAAAGAACTGTCTGTTCATCTGAAAGTCCAAAAATATCCAATATTCTTTACCAACACCATTTTATAAATCAATGGCCTCTTCTCTGCTCATCCTTATTCACTATCCAGCTTTCACATGCTTATGAGACAACTGAAAATACCGTAATTCAGATCTCACACAAATAAATAGTCCTCAAAGGGAAATCCTTGAACTTCAATACTTTAAATAGGTTTTGTGCAGCAGAATTGCCCAATGCAAGACCTTATTGGATTTCTTGAGTCAGTGAATGCAAAGTGCTATGTACGACAAAACACTTCCATGAGCATTGATTGTGGATCTACATAAAGTGAATTCCTTGAGAACAACAATCTTTTCTTCATTTTCTATGATAGTGTCAATTGGCTCATTTTGAGAAGTTCTGTTTTCTTTACATTGATTTGTAATCCAAAATGAAGGATGAAGTCTTTGATCTTCATCGCTAAGGTTTTCCAAGTCTTCTTTGTTTTCTGAAGACAAGACTAGGTTATCTGTATAGTGCTATTGTTAATGAGTCTTCCTCCATACCTGATACTGTTTATCATCATATAGTTGAGATTTGTGTATTATTTGCTTGGCAGACAAATTGATTTAATATAGTGAAAGAACAGAACACTAATTCATGATTTTAAACCATATAGTATGCTGTTATTCTGTTGGAATTACTGCCTTTTTGTCTCGTTACTGGTTCTACATGTCAATTATGAATAATTATCTAATTCCTATAAACTTTCCTATGCCATCCATAGTTTGTTATGATCCACACAGCTGAATGTCTTTGTATAATCCATAAATGCAAATAAAACTCTCTCTGATGTTTTCTGCTTTCAGCCAAGATTCATCTAATGTCAGCAATGAGATATTTCTCAATATCTTCCTCTGAATCTGGCTTGAATTTCCACCAGTCATCTGTTGATGTACAAATGCAGACATTTTTGAAATGCCTTCCATAAAATTTTACTTGCATGTGATATAAATTATACTTTTACATATATATTCTGTTGGATCACTTTTATTTAGGATGGGAATGCATTAGTCTGGGTAGATAAGAGAAACAAATTCATAGACACTCATATATGTATAGGAAAGAACTTTATATAAAGAGTAATTTTACATTAAAAAAACATCCCAGCCCAGCCCAGCCCAGATCAAGTCCACAAGTCTGATATTAGCCCATATTCCAGTACCAGTCTATAAATTCCTCTTGAGATTCACACAACACATTCAATGATGCCGAGTGCAGGAATATCACAGGCCAGCGGGTGGAAAGTTTTGTGGATTCAGTGGCAGTGGAAGTATCTTATCACAGGCATGGGTTTCCACATGGCCCATCCAGCTCCACAGCTCTGGCTGCCATCAGCATAGCTGCATGTGGCTTGTCAAAAGAAATAGCTCACAGGGAGTAAACGTCTTGCCTCCAGCAAGCTATTCATGTCCTTAACAACGAATCTGATTGAGTTCATCAAGCTGTGACCTCATTGACTGGCTAAGCTGCACCCCTTCGCTCTTAATAGTCCCAAATTGACAACAGATTATGTAACTACCACAGGGGATAAATATAACAATCTTCCAGTTGGATGGCCAGGTAAATGTCTTGCAAATTTATGGGCATTGACTAGAGAGTGCTTTCAGTACAGCATATGATTTTTTTTTTTAAACTCATCACCTGATATGCTGGAGGTTTTCCTTTTGACCCATGTCTATAGTAGATCTTACATTTATTCCTTCAATACAGTTCTTAATGAAAAGTTATTTCTTGAAATGGTTGAATATGATCAATTCTTTTTAGTACAGTGACCATGTATTCCTTCCATTTTATTTTTATATTTCTGTGTCATTCAATATTTTGCTCATAGATTCCTTCAATATTTCAACTCAAGACTTTAATTTATTATTAATTGGGATGACTTTTTTATTCAAGTATAATATATTCTTTTTCTAGAATGTTTTATTAGGGGCTCATACAACGCTTATTACAATCCATACATATATCAATTGTGTAAAGCACATCTATACATTCATTGCCCTAATCATTTTCAAAGCATTTGTTCTCCACTTAAGCTCTTTGCACCAGGTCTTCTTTCCACCACCCCCACCCTCCCCTCTCCCCCCTCCCTCATGAAACCTTGATAATTTATAAATTGTGATTTTGTCATACCTTGCCCTGTCGAACATCTCCCTTCATCCCCTTTTCTGTTGTCTGTCCCCCCCCGGGAGGAGGCCACAGGTAGATCCTTGTAATATGATCCCTCTTTCCAACCCCCTTTCCCTCTACCCTCCCAGTATCACCACTCACACCCCTGGTCCTGAAGGGATCATCCCTCTGGATTCCCTGTGCCTCCAGCTCCTATCTGCACCAGTGTACATCCTCGGCTCTATCCAGATTTGCAAGGTAGAATTCGGATCATGATAGTGAGGTGGGGGGGAAGCATTTAGGAACTAGAGGAAAGCTGTATTCTTCATCGGTGCTGCATCGTACCCTGACTGACTCATCTCCTCCCCTAGACCCCTCTGCAAGGGGATCTCCAATGGCCAGCAAATGGACTTTGAGTCTCCACTCTTCACTTCCCCCTTCATTCACTATGGTAAGATTTTTTTGTTCTGATGATGCCTTATACCTGATCCCTTCGAAACCTCATGATCGCACAGGCTGGCGTGATTCTTCCATGTGGGCTTTGTTGCTTCTGAGCTAGATAACTGCTTGTTTACCTTCAAGCCTTTAAGACCCCAGATGCTATCTCTTTTGATAGCCGGGCACCATCAGTTTTCTTCACCACATTTGCTTATGCACCTGTTTGTCCTCAGCAATTGTATCATGGAGGTGTGCACCCAATGATATGATTTTTTGTTCTTTGATGCCTGATAACTGATCCCTTCAGAACCAGATGATCACACAGGCTGGTGTCTTCTTTCATGTGGGCTTTGTTGTTTCTGAGCTGGATGGCAGCTTGTTTATCTTCAAACCTTTAAGATTCCAGACACTATATCTTTTGATAAAAGGGCACTATCAGCTTTCTTCAACACATTTGCTTATTCACCCACTTTGTCTTCAGTGGTTGGGTCAGGAGGGTGAGCATCATAGAATTCCAATTTAATAGAAGAAAGGATTCTTGCATTGAGGGAGTACTTGAGTAGAGACCCAATGTCCTTCCGCCACCTTACATTCCTGTATTATAATACTAAACCTATAACTATAGGCACATAGATCTATTTCCCCATCTTCATATATATATTTGCATATGTACATGTCTTTGTCTAGACCTCTATAAATGCCCTTTGCCTCCCAGCTCTTTCCTCTATTTCCCTTGACTTTCCTCCTGTCCCACTATCATGCTCAGTCCCCACCAGTGTTTCAGCAATTCCTCTTGGTTACATTACACTTGATCATGCCTTACCAGGCCTGCCACACCCACCTCACTACCAATTTGAATCACTTGTTGTTCCCTTGTCCCTGGGTTTGTTAAAACCCACTTCCTTATCCCCCCCACCCCCTTATCCCATTTCACCCGGGAACTGTCAGTCCCGTTGTTTTTCCTCCAACTTGTTCATCCAGCGTATCTTTTTTAGACAGACCTGTGGAGATAATAACATGCACAAAAACAAAACAGAGCAAAACCAAACAACCAGGCCCTGAGGATGATGACCCCAATTAGGGCAGCCAGTCCACAGAGAGGACCACAACCACATGGCCAACCCCACTATGACATATGACGCCCCTCACTGGTCCATGAACCTGTGGGGGACAGCACCGGAGATACCGTGTGGGAATTGGGCCTAACCTGATCCCACCACACCAAGGCAAAGCACTGCAGGAGTTCAGCGGAACAGCAAGGGAATGGAGCAGCAAGATCCCCAGGGAAAGCTGAAGATGGACTTTGGGCCAGGGCGTGGTGCCCCAACAGACTGGACTGGAAAACACTCCTAAAGGCCAACAAATGATCCTTGAACCAACTACAAGCTTTTCTTTCAAGTATAATATTCTTAGTGTTAGTCCACAACCCCTGTGACCTTTAGTCATTAGAGTTCAATATGTCAAATCAGTTCTTGTGATAGTCTATAAATTCAGATAAGCTATATATACACTCAAGGTCATTGATGTGAATAGTTTAATTTTCTTCAACTTCAAGCTGATCTTGAATATTACCAATTGAAGTTCTCTTCTACAGTCAATGCCTGCCTTGTTTGGCCGATTCTATTGGGTTTCTTTATCTTTTCCTTACTTATGTAAGTGTTTATTTTCACAGGCATTCTATCTAGAGACATGCATGTGTATAGTAACCATTTATGTTATTGAAAAAATGTATTGAGAAAATTGTTGTCCTTGCCAAATTTTATCATGTTACCTTCCCTTTGATTTCTATCACCAAGGCAACATTGTTCAACTACTGATATTACCTATATGTTTCAACTTTGCTTTCTAATCACCAATAATTATTCATGTATTTCAGATTGCAAGTTTGATCAGTTTCAGATGGAAGATGTTGATAGATTTCTTCAATTTCTCCATTAAATTTAGTTATTTTTGCACAAATTCAACTGGTCATGTTTGTAAGCCTATAGAAATTATCCAATCACAGACAACATTACATTTCAAAATGCACATAAGAATGTTCTTTTTGAGGATGAATGAAATACTACTTTTTTTTAATTTGTCATTCCTGGCAGATAAACTATAATTGTCCAATTCAAAATGGCCATAATAAGTCCATTCCCGCTCACTAATTCTAAAAATATGCTTCATTTTGCATTCCATATCCTTTCTGGTGATTTCTGATTTTTCTAGGTTATTATGTCATATATTACACAATCTCATTCATAATTAATGTTTGAAGATTTTTTTTCTCACTTTGATTCATGCCTCACTAGCAAATGAAGATTCCGAAAGTTTTGCTCCATCTAATTCTTTAAGGTAGACTAATCTGAGGAAGCAGCTCGTCCCCAAATACTTAAGATCCTATGTACTTTGAGTGCCTTTCGACCTAAAGGACTCACATTCCTGTATTATTTTAGAGACAATATTTCACTGATATTCATAATAATATTTTTAGCGGCCAAAATGTGTCCACCATGGGGGACACTGTTGCTGGCATATCTTCATGCTTTACAGCAACAAGTGAGGCTTCATAGTATGATACATGAAAGGACCAGCATAACCATGAAAAGAAACCATTTTTGAGTAATCTAAACTAGAGCGTAGTGCCTGTTTTCTATTGAGATCCTGACATATCAATTCATATTTACAAACATTATCATTTTTACCAGAAGGTTTAACAAATTATGGAATCTATGTATAGGTAATTGACTGAATTTATACATTTTATCCACATACCTAACTTGACTGAAAAGTCAGAGTAAAATATGCTTCTTTTCAAACTCAATTATCACATTGATCTAAAGCTTAGATTCTAAACTATTAAGATTTCAGCCAAACAAGAAATAGCGTAGATGATTTTCAGGAAATTTACATTTTCTTAAAATGTTAAAGATAAAATTTAATAGAGGCCTTGATAAGTATTCTTTCTATATGACTATTTCTATGTTTTCGTGTTAGATGCATTAAAACAATGACAATTCCTTCTCTTTGTATTGCTTTCAAACTATTTATGCCACACTTTTACATGGAAAGAATAGTTCTGGAAAATAAATCAGGAGAGTCTTCTAGTTTGTGGTTCAGTAAGTACATAAAGCACTTGCTAAAGAAAACAATTTAAACTGCACCCTTCAGAATGGATTATAATCAAATATAAAGAAAATAAAAATCCTTACAACTGGATCAATAGGCAATATCATGATAAGAAGAGAAATGGTCAGTATTTCATTCTGCTTGAATCCACAATCAATGCTTAAGGAATCAACAGTGAAAGAATCAAATGATGCATTGCGTTGGTCAAATGTGCTTGATAAGACCTTTTTATTTTATTTTAATTTTTAGATTTCTTTGTTTTTTCTAGCTGAACAAAGTTCACAGTTGCATAATTAAAGAAATGTGATATATTTTTCTCTTTCAACCTAGGTTGTACTTTTAATCAAAGCATTTTGGGACCTTTATAAAACGTTGAAAAGAAAGGACATCACTTTAAGTACTAAGTTGAAATTGAAGGAAGCCACGGTATTTTCATTCGCTTCACACCCTTGTGAAAGTTGGGCAATAAATAAGGATGACTGTAAAAGAATGTATGCAATTAATTATGCTGTTGGTGAAGAAATTTTAAAGTAGCAGAGGATGCTATAAGAACTAACAAATCTATCTTGAAATAAAGACCGTCTGCATGTTCCTTAGAAGGAAGGATAGCAAAACTTTGGACATATTATTAGGAGCGAGCAGACCTTAGAAAAGTACGTTATGTATGGTAAAGTAAAATGTCAGCCAAGATGAAGACAATCTATGGCATGGAATGACATACTGAGTACCACAATGAGGTCAAACTTAACAAAAATTG